>NC_077230.1:420587710-420680210 GCF_027887165.1 Monodelphis domestica
TCTTGCCTTCCCTGGATTCCTTTAAGTTCCTTTTCTAGGAGCCCTTCCCTAACCTTTATTGTTTTTTTTTTAATCTTCTCATTTGATTTACATCTCAATTACAGGTAAAAACAAGTTTTCATATTTGGTTTTTTAATCATTTTTGAGTTCCCGATTCCCTCTGTTCCTTCTCCTCTCCTTGAGAAAACATGTAGATTAAACATGCACAGTCAAGCAAAAAATATCTTCATGTTAGTCATGTTGTAAAAAACAACACAGACCAAAAAAAAGCACAAGAAAAATAAAGTTTAAAAATCGATGCTTCAGCCTAGATTGAGACTCCCTCCCCTCCCCCCCCCCAATAGCATTTTTCATTATAAGTCCTTCGGAATTGTCTTAGATCGTTGTCTAGCCAAGTCGTTCACCGGTGATCATTGTAGGTGTCAGTTTCTGTGTTCTCCTGGTTCTGCTCGCTTCACTCTGCATCAGTTCATGTAGGTCTTCCCAGCTCTTTCTGAAACCACCCTGCTCGTCATGTCTTATAGGAAACAGTGCTCCATCATTAGCATATGCTACAACTTGTTCAGCTATTTCCCAATTCCAATTTTTTGCACCAGAAAAAGCCGATACACACATTTTATATCTATATATAATATAATATTATAAATAAATACCTATTAACTGCTTGCTTTTGAGCCTCATTTACTGGTGTCTCCAGGCTTAACCTCTGCTGTGCTTGAGACCCCACGAGGCTCCTGGTTGGGGCAAGCGTGTGATTCGATAGGGGGTTAAATATCCAGATGTATTTCCCTTTTTGAACTGAATTCTTCTCAGTCTATTGAATCATAAGATCAGAAATCTACAACTGGGTAGGACCTTAGAGATGATCCAAGTTGTGCTGGCTGGACCCGCAGTCCAGAATATCGGGGTTCCGGTCAGTTATCTGTGCCCCTTTTTTCCTTACTTGAAGCAGAAGATATCTTGGGGCAGCTAGGTGGCTCAGTGGAGGACTTGGGTTCAAATGTGACCCCAGACATTTTCTAGCTATGTGTCCTTGGACAAGTCACTTAATCTCCTTTGCCCAGCCCTTGCCCTTCTGTCTTAGGGTGGTTACTAGGACAGAAAGTAAGAGTTAAAAAAAACAAACAAGCAAACAAGCCTACTTTGAGTGTCTCCTCCTCCTTTGGGAGACAGCCCAGATCTCAGACTCTAAGAACCTCTGGGAATCTCAGGGCCTCCTGAAGAAAAGTTCTGCTCCTTTTTGAATTCCAGAGTCCCAGGAATGGTAGTGTTCCCTCAGACCAGCAACGCTGCTGCCACCATCACTCAGGAAGCACTCAGGATGGAGAGGTGCTCAGGGGACAGAGAGAAGGGTGCTGGGAGCTGTGCTCCTGTGGCTGGGCTGGAGCTATTTGAAGAATCTTGGCCTGGTTTCAGTTGCTTACCAGTTAAGACCAGAGACTGCTGGATGAATTGAGTCCAGGGGATCTGCTCTTGGATCTCCTCCAGTACCTGGTTTCAGCCAAAGTCACTAGTCACTGACACCGTGTAGGATTATGTGATTTCAAGGTTTCTCGTCTGCTCCAACCCTCCTCCCTGATTGCCCATCTTACAGAGGAAGAAATTGAGGTCACAAGAGGGGAAGAAGAGGCTTGCCCATGTTCCATATAGCTGCCAGCTTGGCACTGCTCTTAAAGTGATCTGATCACCAGCGCTTTCCCTGCTCAAGAATTCTCGGTGACTCCCTATTGCTTCGAGGATAAAATATAAACCCCTCCATTTCCTGGCTAGGATATAGCCTGGCATCTCCTGACTGATACTCTCTTGGGAAATCTCTTCATCCTCTAAGCTTTCTTCCCTCCTGGGTATTTTTTCCCCTCTCTCCCTATACCCCTCCTCCACTTTTTTTCCTGTATTTTCCCCTTTTAGAATGGAAGCTCCTTGAGGCTGGAGGAGGGGGTGTCTTGCTTTCTTTCTTGTATTGGAATCCCAATTGGTATCTTAGCACCATAATGTCTACCACACAGAAGGAATTCAGTAAATGCACGTCCACTTGACTCAATTGGACCCCAACCATCCCAGGTTTATTGTATATTCCTCCCGTTGGTGCTATACTCGTCCTAAATTCTGATCTCCAGTCAAACCTGTCTCTTTTTCTGTAATGTTGTCCTATCTCCTGCTCTTTCCTGGGCTGTTAATACCCTTTGCTAAAATGATCTTCATGTAGACACTTTAGGGTTCTTTTCTCCCTTCAAGAGTTAGTCCAAGGGGCATTTGGGTGGCTCAATGGGTAGAGAAACAGGCCTGGAGTTAAGAGAATCTGGGTTCAAATCTGGCCTCCCACATTTCCAAATTATGTGACCCTGGGCAAGTCACTTAACCCCCATTGCCTAGATCTTCCTGCTTGTTGGCCTTGGAACAAAATACTTGAAACCAAGAAGCATTTCAGGGTCCTCTTTAAGGTCTCAAAGACCTTCATGATCCTCTAAAATTAATCCCAGTTTCTCCTGTGTCCATATTGCTTGTACATAGTGGTTTGCATTCTGTCTCCTCTGTTATTATTGATCCCAAGATGGAAGAGTTAAAAAAAAAATCAGTTCAAGTGCCTCTTCCTTCAAAAGGTCTTTTAGATACCTTTTCCCCAACCATGACTGGGTCATAACTGGAGGAAATCAGAGTCCATCTAGTCCAATCCTCCCATTTTACAAATGAGCAAACTGAGGCCTAGAGAAATGAAAAAATTGGGCTAAATCCTACAAAGGTGGAATTTCTGCACAAACAAAATTAATGCATATAAGATAGGAGAGCAGAAGGATATGTGCATGTGTCCACTGGTGTGGAATATGGTATGTATTCTCATATTTATAATTTTTAAAGGTATTCATTTGTTGTGCAGATCTCTCTCCCCTTACCTTCTGTATTAGAATTGCTATTAATCATCTGATTACAATTTGTCCAGGATCACACAGCTAGGAAGTCTCTGAGGCAACATTTGAACCCAGGACCACCTGTCTCCGGGCCTCACTCTCTAGCACTCAGCCACCAGGCTGCCTCTCTCTTAAAAAAAAAAAAAAATCCTTGCTATGTGGATTGGCTCTCTGGGGAGATAAAAGGAGAAATTTAAATGATAAAAAATCAATTAGATTCATTTGAAAAAAAAGCAATAAGAGGCCTTTGCGGGTAGGGGATCTTTGTCTTTTGGAGTATCTTTAGTCCTTAGCCCAGGGCTTGGCAGATAAGAAGTGATTAATGAATACTTGTGGATTGGGAAAAGTCCAGTGCCTAACCTAAGTGGCAGATGTCTGGAAATTTGAACCCTGGCTCTTCTCACTTCTAATTCCAGCCTTCTCCCGCTATGAAGAGGATTTCTGCTTCACCCTTGGCAGGGTCTCAGGATGTGCTCCTCCCCAGCCCTTAAGGTCACTCCAGTTCCCTCTCCCCAGCAGCTCTTGGTGCCCTCCAAAGTCCCCTCTCCCTAGCTTTCTTCATGGCTCTCCCAGGTCTCCTCACCCCACATTGCTCCTGGCTCACCCAGGACCCCTCTCCCCAGAATTCCTTATCAGGTACCTCTTGGTTCCCCAAAGATAACTAACTCCCCAGCATTCCTTGTGGGTCCCCAAAGTCCCCTCTCCCCACATTTCTTCGTGATTCCTCAGGCCCCTCTTCCCAGTATTCCTTCTCAGTATCCTTCTTGATCTCCCCAAGACTCAGCACCCGTCGTAGCTCACCAAGTCCCCCCACCCCAGTTTTCCTTGTGGCTCTACCAGGCTCCCTTTCCCCAGTTTCCCTCATCAACATCCCTCGAGGCTCCCCAAGCTCCATCCTCCCGGGTATCTCTCAAGGCTCCCTAGAGGCCTTCTCCCTAGAGTCTCTCGGCGTGTACAAGTGGGGAGCCGTTAGGAGCCGTGGAGGACCCGTTAGTGCTTCTGGCGGGAAAACCTCCTGCGCAAGCCCTTGTATCTCTGCAGCCGAGCCCCCAAGAAGCCCCGCCCCGAGCATTGTTTTCCCCCTTTCCCCGCCCCCGATCGGAGCCCGGAGCCCCAGTTGGGAGCGGGAGGTGGGCGGGGGCCGGGCTCCTCGGCCAATCAGCACCCGAGGTGGGGAGGGGCGGGGGGCGGGTCCCTGTTTAATCCGCTTGCTTCCGCTAGCTGGGCTCACACGCCCCGTCGTGGCTCGCCTTGCCGGTGAATTCCGAGCCGGCTCCCCAGCACACTCCGCGCCCCTGGGAGCTGAAGCCTTCCCCAGGAGCCCCGTGCCCACTGAGCGCGGGCTCTAGAGCAAGGCGCCAGGCGAGCGGACCGCGAGGAAGAAGCCGACGGGACTGAAGAGTCCGGAGAAGGGACCCTCAGACCCCCAAGTGACCGGGATGGTGGCCGAGGCGGCCCGGGGCAGCCCTAAGCCCGGCGAGCCCAACGGCGTGGTAGCGGGCGCGGGGCCCCCTAGCCGCGCGGGGGGCGCTGGCCGGCGGGCGCAGCGGCTGCGCTCGTGCCTGCGCACCCATCTGCTGGTGCTGATGACCGTGTCCGGAGTGGTGGCGGGCGCTGCGCTGGGCCTGGCCTTGGCGCGCTGGGTGCCGCGCCTGAGCCGGGCGCACCAGGTGGTCTTAGGCTTCCCCGGGGAGCTGCTGCTGCGCCTGCTGCGCCTGATCATCCTGCCGCTGGTGGTGTGCAGCCTGGTGGGCGGCGCTGCCAGCCTGGACCCGGTGGCGCTGGGCCGCATGGGTGGCTGGGCGCTGCTCTTCTTCATGCTTACCACACTTATGGCCTCTTCGCTCGGCGTGGGACTCGCCTTTGCCCTGCGCCCAGGAGTGGGCATTCAGGTCCAGCCGATGCAGGACAAGCAGCGGTGCCCCACCAAAGAGATGCTCGACTCCTTTCTGGACCTCTTCAGGTACGGCCAGCTAGGGCTCCGCGTGGTGTGTGCGGCCACATGCCACGTGGTGCCCGGATGTGGGGTCCCCCCCCCTTCAGCTAGCCGGAGAGTAAGGCCCCAGGGGAGGCGGACTGAGTCTGGTCTTTTCCCTCCCTCCTCCTGTCCATCCTGGGAGGCAGGCTGGACGAGACCCAGCAAACTCCGACCCTTCCTTAGATCCCAGGGATCAGACCGGGCCAACCTAGCCAGTGGCCTTTTGTTGTCCGACAGCTACTCCCTAGGGGTCGGGCTCCCAGACAAGCCGGGGCGCTTTTCACCGAGGGGAATTCCGTGGGGAGAGCACGGCTCGTGCGTGGGCTAACCCGCAGGACCCTACGAGGCTCCACCTTCCGCTAGCGGGCCAGCCCCCGGCTGAGGATGGGGAATTTGGGTGGATGGAGCTGTGTCCAGGAGCGCTCCCTCCCAGCCGATGATTCAGTATTTCTGTTTAGGGAAATGGAATGTTTGAAGGGAACTTTGGAGACCTTGAGCAATCCCCTCCAACTCTGGGGCCCTCTCTTGAGCTGTAAACTGAAGGGCTCTGCTCAGATCATCTCCCGGGGTCCTGTGGGCTTATTTGTGCAGAGAGGGAGGCTGAGGCCCAGTGGACAAAAGTGCCTGCAGGGCCAACAGCCCGAGGACATGCCCTATCCCCATCAATAGCAGGGAGACAGAGGGCTCTTTTTGGAAGGAGGGAAGGGGCCCCTCAGGGCCTGAGGAGAGACAGGCTGTCTGAACCCCCACATCTGGGAGGTGACCCAAGTGCCCCTGCCGCTTGGCTGCCCACAGGCTTGGAAACCAGAGCCAGGACTGAGAACCAGCAAGCCCCGAGTGCTGTGCTGGACTTGAGGCACTTCTTAGCTGCTCGCCTGGGCTAGTCCCTAAAGCTGACCTCTACTTCACTTGCCTCAGCTGGAAAATGGGGATAAGAGCAGCACAGTAGTGTATGATGTGAGAATCAAAGGAGATCGGGGCAGGAGTGAGAGCCAAGAGACTGGAGGATGGGGACTGGATTCTGGCCTCAGACACTTCCTAGCTGTGTGACCCTGGGCAAGTCACCCCCCCCTCCCATTGCCTAGCCCTTAGGGCTCTTCTGCTTTGGAAGATATGGATTAAAACACTTTAATGAGCTAATATCTGTATTTAGCAATATAAATGCTTATTTCTTTTTCTCCACCGGGTTCAACTTTTGAGACTAGGGATAGGCCCTGACTTCGGAGGTTCTAGGGCTATGCTTACTGGCCTTGTGTTTACTTTGCACACTCAGGCTTCAATGGGATGGGCCAGCTGGTAGGTAATTTCCTCCCCTCCCCCTTCCCACCTTGTGGCATGAAGAGGTGATAACCGAGTGAGAAGGGAACCTTCTGCAAATCTCAGATAAGCCTTAACCTTCCGAGGAAGGAAGAACCTGGAAATTAGGTGGGGAGTGCTGGCCCGGGGCCATCCCTAGAACCCAGTTTTGATACTCTTCTGGTCGGAGGCTGATCCCCTTTTTATTCTATATACACACACAGGATGAACACACAGACACTTGAACCTGGCCAGGTGACCAGTGTTTCTCTCTGGGAGACTCAGATTGGAGCTTGTGCACAGATGCACTCTCTTTTCCTCTCCCCTGCTCTCACTCCCCTCCCTCTTCCCCCTCTTCTCCCTCTCCCTCTCCCTCTCACACATATACATACATAAATACACCTCTTTTGCTTTTTCATACAACTCTTGACTTGACACAATCACAGCGCCACCCCATGAAAGAACAAACCTCCCTTGGGTGATTCACACTTGAAACCTTTGCAATGTGTGCCTAGGTGACCATCTGCCAGACAGCAGGTGAGAGAGAGGGGGAGGGGGATGAGAGAGAGAGGGAGAGAGAGGGGGTGGGGGAGATAGAGAGAAAGAGAGAGAGAGAGAGGGAGGGAGAGAGAGAGGGAGGGAGAGAGAGAGAGAGAGGGAGGGAGAGAGAGAGGGAGGGAGAGAGAGAGAGAGAGGAACAGGAGGGGAGAAATAGAAGAGGAGGAAACAGAGAGAGGGAGACAGAGACAGAGAGAGAGAGAGAGGAACAGGAGGGGAGATATAGAAGAAGAGGGGGAAACAGAGAGAGAGAGGCAGAGAGACAGAGAAAGAGAGGGAGAGAGAGAGGGAGGGAGGGAGGGAGGGAGAGAGGAAGAGAGAGAGGGAGAGGGAGAGGAACAGGAGGGGAGACATAGAAGGAGAGGGGGAAACAGAGAGAGGGAGAGAGACAGAGACAGAGAAAGAGAGGGAGGGAGAGAGAGAGAGAGAGAGAGAGAGAGAGAGAGAGAGAGAGAGAGAGAGAGAGGGAGGGAGAGAGAGAGAGAGACAGAGAGAGAGAGAGGGAGAGAGAGAGAGAGAGAGGGAGGGAGAGAGGGAGGGAGAGAGAGAGAGAGGGAGGGAGAGAGAGAGAGAGACAGAGAGAGAGAGAGGGAGAGAGAGAGAGAGAGAGGGAGGGAGAGAGGGAGGGAGAGAGAGAGAGGAACAGGAGGGGAGACATAGAAGAAGAGGGGGAAACAGAGAGAGAGAGGCAGAGAGACAGAGAAAGAGAGGGAGAGAGAGAGGGAGGGAGGGAGGGAGAGAGGAAGAGAGAGAGGGAGAGGGAGAGGAACAGGAGGGGAGACATAGGAGAGGGGGAAACAGAGAGAGGGAGAGAGACAGAGACAGAGAAAGAGAGGGAGGGAGAGAGAGAGAGAGAGAGAGAGAGAGAGAGAGAGAGAGAGAGAGAGAGAGAGAGAGAGGAACAGGAGGGGAGACATAGAAGGAGAGGGGGAAACCTAGAGAGAGGGAGATACAAAATGATGAATGGCACAGTGAAAGTGTTGGGTGTTTGTGTGTAATCTGGCTTAACCATCTGGTTCTGAATGTGTCCTGGAGAAGTTATTTTTCCTCCCATTAATAGCTGCTTTGGGACTGTCTGGGTTGAGTTAAAGAAACCCAGGTGAGGAAAAAGCATGTTCTGCAAAGTCTTATGTACACATGTACACCGATGTATGACATGCATGCATGCACACTGGAGAAACGCTGGGCAGGACATTGGCATGTATCTGGAAGACTGGGCATGCAGATGGCCAGCCTTGGGCTCCTGGGGCGCCCAGTTGAGTGAGGGCTCTTCCTTTGCTCCCAGGCTGCAGCTAATGAGCAGTTAGGCCCCTCTCCTCCGGAGGAGGCCCCCAGGGAGAGGCTTTTCTTTGTCCAGAGGGACTCCTGCTCAGGGCAGGGTTGTGGACAGTCACTCTGATCCTTCCTCCCAAGCCCAAGGTTTAGTCTCAGGAAGGACAGTTTCAGCTGCTTCAGGGTGCAGTTTGCCAGCTGGTGGGGAGGGTGGAAGGGCTGGTTACCCAGGGAGAACTGGTTCACCCTCTCGGGGACCCTTAAAGGGATTAACATGTTGCTTGGGCTGCTGAAAGGGACCTCCTGAGACCTGGAAAAATCCTTCCAGGGGGAGGGAAGAGAGCCTGAGAGGCCGCTCAGCCAGGATTCTCTCCCTTCCCCCCTTCCCCTTTCCCAGAATATGCCCATCTCTCAGGCCTGGCTCCAGCAGGGACACGGATGGGTTCTCCCCTTTTCTTTCCTGTCCGCTGATGCCGGTCTCTAAGAATTCTGTATCGACTCCCTGGCCAGTGGGAACTGTGTGTTCTCCCCCTCCCCCTCCAGGCCTTCTCTCCTCCTTTCCACTGGAGTTGAAAGGGTCAGCCGTCTCCCTGGGAGCGCAGATGTGAGGGCAGGCCCCTGCTCCGCCCCGCAGCTGAGGCTCTGGGAGGGCTGGAAGGACACCAGGCCTAGGCCGCACCGGGATGGGAGGCTCTCAGCTAGTCTCTTGTGTCTTTACAGGAACATCTTTCCTGATAACCTGGTAAAGGCGGCCTTCAGCTCCGTAAGTCTGGCCGGTGCTTGAGGGAGGGGGAGGGGAGGGCCTGGAGCAGGCCTCAGGAATTCACCCCTTTCTCCGTGTTCTTTGATTTCAGTATTCCACCAGATACGACACCAATGGCACCCAGAATGATACAATGAAGGTACTCGTTGCGGGGCACTGAAGGGGCAGCCCTGGCTCCTGCCCCTTGGAGTCTGGAATGGGGAAAGGCCTTGGAGGCCTTCCACTGGGAGGCAGCAGGGAGCCATGACCAGCTAGGATCTGGGGGAAGGCGTCTAGTCACGTTGGTGATGGAAACCTGGTCTCTGGCTCTATTCTTGTAGATGCCACCCCCCCCCCATCACGTCTCCTGCAATGCCACCGCTGCTAGGCCCTTCCCTTCCCTGTCCCTCAACCTGCTGCTAGAATCTGTCTCTTCTGCGTAGATGGGGATCAGGCACTCTCCACGGCCCACCAGGGCAAGTTCAGGCCTTCCACCTGTGGGATCCACAGCCCTCCCGGAGGTCTAGCACCTCCCCACGTTCTAGCATTGTTTCCCATTCCTCCCCCTAGCCCGACTAGACTTCAGCATCCTTCCCTGTGTTCTCCATGGATGCATTTTCTGCACCTCTTGGCCTGTTCCCAAGAGCTCCTGATAGATATGTCTAGCCCAAGGCCCTCACTTTGTAGAAAAGGATATCGAACTCAGGAGGGTGACTTGCCCAAGGTCACCTAAGTAGGGAGTCCAAAGTGGGATTTCAACCCATCTTTTCTGACCCTCGTTGCCGTTTCTTTTATTGAACCAGAGTTGAAATGTCCACCCATCCTTCGAAATGAAGCTAATCTATCACCTCCCCCAAGGAGCCTTCTTAGATTTTCTCCTTTGGGTCTCATGGAGAACTTAATTTTTTCCTTATTTCCCCTCCGGTGGAGTTATCATGCCATGCATACTAGATTGTGGGTTCTGTGAGGACGAGGACTGTGGCTAGAGTTCTGTACTTGGGAGTGAGGAAGGCTTTGAATTTGAATGCTCCAGGGGGCACTTACTGTGATCCTGAAGTCACGAAAGCTTTCGGAGACTCGGTTTTTATCTGTAAAATGGGGATGATAACCTCCTAGGGTTGTTTGGGGGGATCTAGCACAATCATTTCCTTAAAGCACTCCACAAATAGAAGCTGTTCGGTATCTCCCAATGCCCAATGCAGAGTAGGCTCAACCTGAACATTCTGTCTCCACTCCCCCTGACAAATGGCTCCTCCCTGTTCTAGGCACTCTGTGAGAAGGATGACATGAACATTCTGGGGCTGGTGGTGTTTGCCATGGTACTTGGAGTGGCCCTCCGTAAGATCGGGGCAGAAGGGGAGCTGCTCATCCGCTTTTTCAACTCCTTCAATGAGGCTACGATGGTGATAGTGTCCTGGATCATGTGGTAGGACCCCAGGGCCCACTGGATGCCTCCCCTGGGGAAGCTGGCTCCTGGGGTGGTGGGAGTGGGGAGAGAGGCATCCTCCGGTGAAACGGACAGCCAAGAGGAGGGGAGGCCAGCTTGCCTCGCAGAGGTCAAGAGCTCCTAGGCCAGGGGCCTCCTCTCCCCCTCCACAGGTATGCGCCGGTGGGCATCATGTTCCTGATTGCAGAGAAGATTGTGGAGATGGAAGATGTAGGGCAGCTCTTCGCCAACCTGGGCAAATATGTCGGCTGCTGTATCCTGGGGCACCTCATCCACGGGCTCCTGGTCTTGCCCCTCATCTACTTTGCCATCACGCGCAAGAACCCTTACCGCTTCCTGTGGGGGATCGTGCCAGCCTTGGCCACTGCCTTCGGGACCTCTTCTAGGTACTCTGCCCGGGACTGCCAACCCTCCTCCCCTGAACCCCAAGTCCTGGCATTCATCATCTCACCCGGCGTGGTGTCTGGCATCTCACCTGGACTTTGGCACGTCACCGTTTTTCAGGCTGTAGACGCAAAATGAGAGGATCAGACCACATGGACGGATGCTCCTGTCCCTCTTAAGCCTTGTCCTTATCTGCTCCCTGAATTGGGCTCGGGGTAGAGATCCGGTCGGGCTGCACTGACTGCATTCCACCCTGCTGTCCTTCCTTTGTCATCCCCAGCTCAGCCACGCTCCCACTGATGATGGAGTGTGTGGAGGAGAAAAATGGCGTCTCCAAACACATCAGCCGCTTCATCCTTCCCATTGGAGCCACCGTGAACATGGATGGCGCTGCCCTCTTCCAGTGTGTGGCTGCTGTTTTCATCGCCCAGCTCAACAACGTGCCCCTCAAGTTCATCCACGTCATCACTATCCTGTGAGCAGGGAGCCCGGGGGCCCAGGGCAGGGGTTGGGGCAGGGATGGCCCAGAAGACTTGGGAATCGGGGCCAAGAGAACAGGGTGAGAGCACGTGGTATGTGGAGCAGACAAGGGGAGCAGGCAAATCGGGGCCAAGAGACATGAGAATGATTCCAAATGGGCTTTAGAAGGGGCATGGGAAGTGAGTGAGGAAGACCCCGGAGGCCCAGAGCTCTGGCACAAGCTGGGCTAAGGGTTTCCCCCGACCTAGGAACTCCCGTCTTTTGTCAGCATCACGGCCACGGCCTCCAGCGTGGGTGCAGCTGGCATCCCTGCAGGGGGTGTGTTGACCTTGGCCATCATCCTGGAGGCTATCAGTCTGCCTACTAAGGACATCTCCATCATCTTGGCTGTGGACTGGCTGGTGTGAGTACTCTGGGCTCTTTTATCTCCCAACTCTCAGGCCAAGGGCGATATATAGCAAGTTGACTTGGTGGAAGCCAGTCTTGGGGAGACCCACCCAGCCTCCTGCTAGCATTCATTCCTTCCCCCCAACCCCCACAGTGACCGCTTCTGCACCATCATCAACGTGGAAGGGGATGCCTTTGGAGCTGGCCTGCTTCAGTGCTACGTGGACAACACCAAGGCAGGGGAAGGAAGTCTGGGGTCCGAGCTGGCAGAGGTCAAAGACGCTGCCTCCACGGTCCCCCTGTCTCCAGAGGCGGACCCGCTCATTCTCAAGATGGTCAAGTCTGGCCCTGCTGGGGATGCAAACACCTGTGAAAAGGAGTCGGTCATGTAGAGTTGCCCCTAGCTCACTCCGGAAAGGGCTCGAAGGCCTGGAACTCTCCGGGGCTCCAGAAAGACCTAGGGATGACCCTTTCCGAAAGGGAGTTTCTTTCCCACACTCCAGCGACCTTTTCTGGCCTGGGGAGGGTCATTTCAAATCCGTGGCCCGTCTCCCCCCGTGGCTCCTTTGCTTCCTCCTCTTTGGGACCCTGCCTGGTGGTGTCCCGAGGAGGCTTCTAGAGCTCAGACAAGGAACTGGACCAACACATTTCCTTTTTGCTGCCTGGGGACGCCGAGTTGGACAGTTCAGCTCCCCATCCTGACCAAAGGTCTCGGGATCTTCTCCCACCTACCTCCACACCCTTTTCAGGCTGACAGTTGGCCTCTGTGGGCCTCTCCTCAGGACACACTGTTCTGGTCCCGCTTGGGCCGGTAGAGATGGAGTGACAGCAGCATCTGGGGAAGGGGGGGGGGCTAAATGGGAGCAGCACTCTGGCCCCCAGCCTGTTCTCCACTTAGGCTGGGGGAGGAGGTATGGTCCAAGGCAATAAATGTATGTCTAACCATTCCCTGGCTTGCGTGCTGTCTTGGGGACACCTGTCACAGGGCAGGGGGCTTTGGGGGCTGGTGAAACCAGAGGGCAGGAAAAATGGAAGACAAAAGGACTCCAGTCTGGGCAGGAAACCCCCTCAATGGCCATTCAAGTTCCAAATGGAACTTCCTTGCCTCTGGACTTCCTAAAAGCCCCCCCATGGCCCCCCCTTCTCCAAGCTCCTGCAGTTGGGGAAGCATGCCCACTGGTGGTGAAGGGGACCCACGAATCACATAGCAGACAGTCCGGGCCAGCCCAGGAGCAGGGTCTTTTATTGCTACCTTCCTGAGGTACCACTCCCCATAAGCCCCCTGGCATTCCCAGACAGACTTGATCCTCTCCATGCAGGACCAAGAGTTGGTCTAGTCTTCTCGTTCTTGGCAAGCCTCTTGGGAGAGGTGGTTCCTAGAACATGGCAGTCACCAACTCCCCCAAAAAGTTTTCCTAAGTCACCCGCTACCTGCGAGGCTCTTCAGGGCAGGATTGGGGTACTCTGGGTTCTCAATGGCACCTGGCCCGAACTTGAGCTCCAAGAAGCGGCGGTAGTTGTTGGGTGCCTGGGCCAGGAAGCCGGCAAACTGAAGGGGCACCAGCGGATGGAGGAAATGCTCCGGAAACTCGACGTCCTGGCGGTGGTCGAGCCACGTGTCCTTGGTCATGACGCCATTCCGGGGATAGAAGGGCCACAGGTCGACATGGAGGTGGTTGGTCTCACTGTACTGGACCCGGAAGAAGTCTCCCTCCACAGCCTTCTCCCACACGAAGCCTCGCTCATCCACCACGGAGCCCACCTCGGCCCCCCGAAGCTGTTCGCAGTTGGCCACGTCCTCGAGGTAGATGCCAAGGTCCACGTCGTAGTCCCAAGGGATGATGTCCCCATGCCTCACTGCCCCCAGCAGGCTGCCCCCTTCCAGCCAGTAACGCACCCGCGCGGCCTCGAGCACCCCGATGACGTGCCGGGCAGTCTCCCGAAGGGCCTGCAGGCAGCACGGGGGCGTCCAGCGGCCCTCGTACAGGTAGGAAGGAGTGTCGCCCACCACTGTGTCGAAGCACCTGGCTGTCTCCTTGCCACAGCCGAACCACTCCTGCCTCCCCCCCTCCCAGCTGACCAGCCGCATGCCCAGCGTCCGCAAGAGCGCGTCGCGCCGGACGCGTCCCTCCTTCTCAGCCTTCCAGCGCGCATGGGCTGTGGCCAGGGGAGGCTGCCGGGCAGGGGCGAAGGGGAGGTCCAGCAGGCGCACGGACCAGCCTCGGACCGAGGTCTGAAGGAAGAGGCTGGTGCTCATGGGCCGGGCTAGGGGGAGGGAGAGGTTAAAGAGGTCACGGGTCCTGACCACCACCACGACCTCTCCGTCCAGGGCATCACAGAAGGGAGGATCTGGGGCCGGTCCATAGCTGGCTGTCCACTCGCGCAGATTCACCTCCAGAGCCATGCAGTGGGGGGGGTTTGCCGTCGCCACCGGGGAAGCCACCAGTCGGGCGTGGGTGTTTTTCAGCTCCTCAGCCATGCGCTGGAGCTGTCCAGGGGACTCTGCCCTCGTGCCATCTGGTACCAGGGCCACAAACTCTGTGTCCACGTAGGTTTCAGGCTGGGAAGCAGCAGCTGGCTGGTCTAGGGAAGGATGAAGCAGGGCCAGCCGGACATTGGGAACAGCAGGCAGGGCCAGGGGTGGGTAAGGGAGGGTGTCAGCAGCCACAACGATGGGTTGGGTAGGGTCATGGTGCAGGAAGGAGGCCACCACCTCGGGCACGGCATTGTCAAAGGCTTCAAATTCCCGGATGAGGACAGTGACCCGAGAGTCCGGAGCCGAGTGCGAGAGCCGGGGGGGCCGGATTGCCCGGCTCCCCCGCCGACGCTGCTGCTGCAGCCGAGACACATAGAAGAAGACAAGGAGGTTGAGGGTTATAGCGGCCGCCAGCGCGACCTGGCATCGGGTAAGACGCATCTGGCTTTCGGAAGTGGGGCTAGCCCCGGGATCCTGGCAGCCTGTGTAGGTTTGGGAGGTGGAGGGAAACGTAGGCAGGCGTTGAGGCTGGAGTCCCTCGGGCTCTTCCTCTTGGGCTTATACCCCCAAACCTCCCTCCCTTCTCTGCCCCTCTTCCCCAGAAATTGTCCCTTTCTGACCTCCACCCCCCATAACCCTTCTTTATTTTTTACCCCCCCCCCCCGGCTTCTTGAAGAGAAGAGCACAAGATTCAGAGCTGGGAAGACCCTGAAGCTCAACCACAAAGCCCTCTTTTTACAAAGAAGGAAACTGAGGCTTTAGGGGTGATGTCAAGGCTCTCTTGTCTGCCTTCACACTCGGTGACATTTCTGTTACCACTAGGCTGTCCTCCCTGGTCCACTTTGTCTTGTCTTTTGTCCGTCCCCAGTGGGAAACAGTTTGGGCATTTTCTGAGCAACCAGTCCTAGGCCTCTTCTCTTGGGTAGGGGGAATCCCTCTCCAGGCCCCCTCCCTGCCCTCCAGAACCATCACAGGCAGAGCTCATGGGAGCCATCTCCTTGCTGCTGTAGGCCACAGACACAGGAACTGGGTTCTTTCTATCTCTACTTTGCCTTGAAAAGGATCTGCTTTGTGTTCGGCAAGGCCTAGGATTTGGGTATCTTTGGGACAGGAGGAAAGTGAGCCTCCATCCGGACTGACTCCAGCCTTTTGTCTCCTTTTTCTCCCCAAGGGCCAACATCTCCCACCCTCCATAGCCTTAGGCTCTGGAGCTGATGCCCGGGGGTCTCAGAGAATGACTCAATGCCCACCCCTAACTCACCAGAGGCAAAAGAGCTGAATGGGGCCAGTCAGCAAGCCCTTGGCCCCTGAGTGCCTCGGTTTCCATGTGGAGCTACCGAGAGCAAAGGGCTCAGCTGGCCATAGCCTTGGAGGCATTATGGAACCTAGAGATGGAACTGTTCCATCAGACTCTTGTCCCCACTGGACCTCAAGTATGCAGGAGGCATTCAATAAATGCTTGAACTTAAAAATGAGGCTCTGAACCCTAGTTAGCAGCCTGGGCCTTCCCCTACCCACCCCCCTCTCCTTTCCTCCACTGTTCAAGCCCAGATGGGTCCTAGCAGGCTGAGTTAAGTCAAGGAAGCCTTCCACTTCCCTCATTCTTCTTGTCCCTTACTCATCCTCCCCCAAAACAAACCAACCAGCCTCCTTTCCAGATCTCTGATCCTATCAGGCCTGGCTGGCCAACAGGCAGAGGAACTGACAGGCTGCATCTAAGGAGGCAGCAGCAAGAATACAGGGACAAGCACACTGGTGCCATGGCTCACCTCCAGCCCACTTGAGCCCTGCAGCTCCGGGCCTCAGGTTCCTTGGCTGTAAAAGGCTGCCTTAGCTGGCTGTGGAGGGCCCCTCTGGCCTCAGAGAAAGCATCCTATGGTCATCAGGTCCAGCCCTGGCATTTTATTGAGGCCAGGAGGGACAGGATTCTGGGCAAAGTTGCACAAGTGCTGGTGGCACAATACATTGCTGAGCCCAGCCTTCAGATCATGTGGAATTCTGTTCAGATCAACAAAGGCTTGCCTGAACCTGGGAACCAGGTCCTGGGTAGGATGTAGGGGGCTGGGGTGGGGGGGGATGGCGGGAAGAGCCCAGTCAGGGCTAAGGCAGAGGAGGCAAGACACACAGAGAACTAGACTACTGCTGGATCGAGAAGGGGTATTGGATGTCATCTTCAAGGCCCTGGCTGGAATCCTAGCTCTGACCCTGCCTTCCTGTGTGCCCTTGGGACACTAACCCTAACCCTCGCCTTTTATGGGCCTCGGCCTCAGTTTCCTCTTCTGTAAAAGGGATGCTCTGGTTTTCTGATGGTCTAGAATTCAGAGAAATGACTGTGGGCAGCTGGGTAGAAGGGTACCCCACACCAGCTCCCACTCCATTCCCCCCTTTCTATTCTGGCCCCGTAGACAATCTCAAAGCCCTCCCGAGGCCGAGGTCGGGGGCCCTAGAGCTTACCTTTTTAGGAGAGTGGTGTATACAAATCCCCAATGCTGACTGCTTTTCCTGCTGAGGAGTTAGGAAGGGGAAAAAAGCATGAATTAGATTCGACTTTGTGATTCCTACTGGGGGCCTGGCATCTCACCAAACAGCCCAGCTCCACGGCCTTGCCATCCCACCCCCTTCGGTGAAGGGTAGAGCTGTCCCTTTGAAAGGGGCAGAGCTGGTCTATCTTTCCTAAGGAGGGACAGTGAACGAGGGAGGGGATGGCTTGGCCTCTCCTCCAAAGGGGTGGAGTAACCATCGATAATTTGGAACTCCTTCCTCCTGTATTTGTCTGGATTTAGGGAAGGGATAAGTGAAAAAGAGGAAGCCTGACGTCCAGTAACCATAGCAACCTGCTTCCCTCCTCCCAAATGCAAACCTCTAAGCTCTCTCCAAGCACAGCAGCCCTATCCCTGGCTGGGTCTGGACACCTTAAAAGACACCAAGAAGAGCAGCCTGTTACCACAGCAACCACTTTCCTAATTAGCGCCCTCTCCCCCTTCCTTTCCCCTGCTTGTTACCTTGTGTGTTGGGGGTGGGGGGAGTATCATGGCAATCAACCTTCCTTTCTTTCTCTGGGCATTAGCTCACCCCGGGTCTAGGAGTGGTACTGCATAGCTGAGGATGGACTATGGAGAAAATGTCTGGGAGGGGGCAAGATTAAGGTGACCATAGTAACAGCTCTATGGCCGTTACCATAGCAACTGGCCTGTGTAGCTAGCAGAGGAGTCTGGGGAGGTAGAACCAAAGGTTTATTCCTGGCCCAGGGGATCCTAAAATTGGTCGGGGGAAGGGAGTAAAGGGGTCGAGGCAGGTAAGTGTTGCCATGGCAACCGACCTGGTCCAGTAGAGGGAGTGGGATTAGCTGGGGATTGGAGAGGACACTCATTGGGGCCAGTCGGGATAGCTATGGCCACCCACGAAGGGTGAGGGGAGGAAAGAATCAGATTAGCAATTTTGGGTACCCAGGGTGGGTAGGCAAGGTATGGTGCGGAGGGTAGGTGTTGCTATAGTAACCAGGGGGGTCGGAAGGAGAGGGGTGGTGGGGCGAGGATGGGAGGGGCACACCGAGAGGTGGGCCGGTTGCTACAGCAACCGTCGGATCAGGGTGTGTCTAGGATTCAAGAAGGGAAGAATTGAGAGGGGAGGAATACTGGAAGTCCGGTCAGTTGCCATAGTAACTGGCGCGTGGAACTGGGTGTCGGAGGGCTAGGACCCAGGGTAGCTTGCTCGGCGCGCGGCCGCCCGCCCGCCCCGCGCGTCTCCCTTGGGGGCAGGAAGCGCGCGTGCGCGAGCCGGAGCGCGCAGCTCCGGCCCCTCCCCCTGCTCCGCCAGCCCCACGGGCTCGAGCGCGCGTGCGCGCGTGCAACCGCCGTCCGCGAGGGAGGCGCGCGGGGCAGGCGGCGGCCCGCGAGGGCGCGCGCGCGCTCCAGCCGCCGGCCTCCATGATGGAGGAGCGAGCGGCCCCCGCCGCCGCCGCCGCCGCAGCCGCCGCCGCCACTGCCCCCGCCCCCGCCTGCCGCCCACCAGCCCCCAGCCCCGCCAAGGGCGGCGGCGGCGGCGGCGGCGGGGGCGGGGCTGGCGGGGGCAGCCCCGGGGCAGGCCCCGAGCCGCTGAGCCTGCCCGGCATCCTGCACTTCATCCAGCACGAGTGGGCGCGCTTCGAGGCGGAGAAGGCGCGTTGGGAGGCCGAGCGGGCCGAGCTGCAGGTGAGCCCCCGTCCCCGCGTCCCCGCGTCCCCGCCCCCGGTCCAAACCCTGCCGCTATCCCCCGGGCCAGCGGCCCCTCACCCGCTGCCGCCGCCGCCGCCGCCGCCGCCATCTTGGAGAGCAATGGCCGCCGCCCCCCCCTCCCGGCGGGAGGGAGCGGGGAGGGGAGGGGGGAGCGGGGAGCGACCCCCCCCTCCGCCCCGGCCGCAGGCTCCTGCCGGGAAGGAGAGTAGAGCCCCTCCCCCCAGGGAAGGAGGGGGCGCGGAGGGGAGCCCCTTCCCCCCAGGAGGGGAACACGATCGGGAGGGGGATAGGGAGAAGAGCCCCCCCCCAGGAGGGAGAATGAGCAGGGAGCGATGGCCTTGGGGGAGAGGAGGGAGGAATAGAGAGGAGCGAAGGGGGGAGCACCCACTCTACCCCCACCCAGCCTTCGTCCCCACCCCCTCCCTTCCATAGAGCCCCTCTGGATCCGGGGGAAGCCCACGCCTGGAGAGGGGCATTGGTGTGCTGTGGCAGAGGGGAAGGAAGGGAAGGGACTCTTGTTCAGGAGGGGGATGCAAGTAACCACCCAGGGTTGGCCTGAGACTTTCCTGCCTCAGCAGCTGCCACCCACCCTCCAGGGTCTGGGGGTGGGGAGGACACAGCCTCCCCTGAAGGCTGCCTGTCTATAGGCTGTGTAAAAGCCCCTGATTTCTTCTGCTGACCTTCTGGTGACTGTAGTTTAACGAGGGTCCCAGGAACGGGGTGCCCCCCAGAATGGAAGGGGATCCCCAGAACTGGAGGAAGCCAGGGTTGCTTTAACAACCTTAGCATGGTGGGGAAAGGAGGGCTGAGGGGAGGGGTGGCTCTGGGATGAAGTTGGGGCATCACAGATAAGGGGGTTCACCCAAAGGGAGGTTTGGAGGGTTAAATTTGGGGAAGGAGTGCTTAGGGGAGAGTTGGGGAGTTGTTGGAGCAGTGTTTGTACAGCAACAGCAATGGTCAGAGATCCCCAGGGATCCTTGGGGCTGGCTCTGCTTTGGGAGCTTGCAGGAATCCCTGAACCTTTTGGGACCCAATCTCCCTCTCTTTCATAGAACCCTGAGCTTCTTACTTGTTGGGAATGGAGCATGAGACACCTTGGAGGGAGGGGCGGAGGAGTCCTGGGAGGGGGGGAGGGAGTTGTCCCTCCAGGGAGCTGTCTTCTAGGGAGAGGGCATGTGGGCACAAGAAGAATTGGAGGGCAGATTCAGAAAGCAAAAGAGAGCAGATGTTCTAGACATCTCTGGGGTGTTCAAAGGACAGCCTCTGGGGGCCATTGGCTGTGTGACCCTGGGCAAGTCACTTTTTCACTCTGTCTCAGTGTCCTCATCTATGAAATGGAACTCCTGACCATAGGGTTGTGGGGAGGAGCACAGGAGATTGTACTTGGGGAAATGCTGCTGCTCCTTGTTTAGGGCCCAACAATTGTTTTGACAATTTACCCATTTTAGATGTACTTTTTTTCTCCAGAAAAATGTGCTATCTTAGATAGAATTAACCTTTTTTGTGACCTTTCAAGATAATTGTCATAATCTTTTTTTTTTTTGGTCAGTGTGTGTCTTCTGTGCAGTACATTTGGAATATTTGGGCCTATTTCCCTCCTGTCCCCATTGGCTTCAGGCTTCTGGGCCTTGGCAGGTCCTGGTTCTGTTCCTTTGTTATCAGCTATTGCCTCCTGCTGTTCTGGGGGTGTCTGCCTGGAGCAGCTTCCCCTGACCCCTTTGAGCTGGCCTTTTGTGCCCTTCGAAGAGCATCCCACTCGCTCACTAGCCATAGGAAGAGCCTGATAGGAGATGCTGGTGGGGTCTGATCACCTCCCAGTGTAGGGCTGTGCCCATTCATTCATGGACTCCCCCCCCCCCCAAAGGAGGGTGCTTGCCCCCAGGGCACAGGGAAGCAGGAGCCCCTGACCCCTCAGAGCTGGGGGCAAGGGCTTGTCATCGTCCTGGTGCAGGTGAGGAAACTGAGGCTGTCACATGATTTCCTCTGGGTCACTCAGGACAGTCAGGAATCCCATCAGGGCAGCTATCTACAAAAGATTGCGGAACCCTTTGGGGGGACAGGAAAAGCTGCCCCAGGGATTGTTGATCTGGACCAACTGAAATCACTGCCACCCCTCCACAGGAATTCCCAGAGCCCTCGTTGGTGGTCCGTACTGACTGCTTCCCTGTTTCTAAAAGGCCATGGAGGAGATGACAGGACAGGACTGGCAGGAGGGTCCCCTTTGGGTGGGGTGTCTTTCTCTCAGGCACTGAAAGCTCTCCTTTGGGCAAGCTCCTGCCTCTCTCTGAGCCTCAGTTTTCCTCTACTGAAGGAGGGGGCTGAGCTGGGTGGTCTCTGGTGGTGCTGAGAACATAGGGATCCGTGATTTCATTGGGATAATGAGCTCCTGGGGGAGGAGACTGCCTTTACCCGGGCTTTGGGATGGCAGGGACCAGGACTCTCTCCTGGGTCACAGAACCAGCATGTGTCAGGGAGCTCCCTCTGGGTGAGGCTGGCTTCCTCTGCACTGGGCCCTTGAAGGCAATCATGCCACGAGGGCTTGGGCCAAGGGCCATGCTTGTGGGTAGGTCCCAGCCTTTGTCACACCAGGAAGGTAGAGGCTCAGGCCTCCCTGGGCCTTCCTGTTCCTCAGGGCCTCAGACCAAATGGATTATAGGAAATTAACTGCTGGCTAGAGCAGCTGGGGTTGGGGAGGAGGGGAAAAGAATGGGCATTCAAAAGACCAAGTGAAGAATGGGGCACGGGCCCTGGCTTAGGGAGTCCTAAATCCCTAGGCTAGCTCCCAGAATCTATTCCTCCTTCCTCCTATGTGGGGATTAATGAGTGAACAAATATGTCCTTATTAAGCACCTACTATGTGCCGGGCACTAGGGATCCAGAGGGGGAAAATGGAAGTCCTGCCCTCTCAGAGTGTATGCTTCATCGGGAGAGACAACACATGCATTGTGCATGTGAATGCATATAAAGTGCATAGACGATTTAGAATCATTTTGTGAGAGGAGGCTTCATGGTTGGCAGAGTCTAAGAGGACAGAGAGAGACCTCTATAGGCACTCCTTCCTTCCCAGGATGCTTGGGAGCCCATGGGATGAGGAGGAGAGTGGTGGGGGGACCACACTTCATTGAGAGGGTATTTGTCCAGGGTCTTGCTTAGTCACAGACCAGCTGATGGTCTCAGACAGGAAGGAGGAAGATGAAAAGCAGGAAGAGAAGTGGGAGATTTCTCAGCTCTGACTAGCTGGGTGGGAGTGTGACTCAGAGTTCTGGAAAACCAAGATGATAGATAGATGGATAGATAGACAGACAGACAGACAGATGGATAGATAGATAGATAGATAGATAGATAGACAGACAGACAGACAGACAGACAGACAGACAGACAGATAGATAGATAGATAGATAGATGGATAGATAGATAGACAGACAGACAGACAGACAGACAGACTGATAGATAGATAGACAGACAGACGGATAGACAGACAGACTGACAGACAGACTGACAGACAGACAGATAGATAGACAGACAGATGGATAGATAGATAGATAGATAGATAGATAGACAGACAGATAGATAGATAGACAGACAGACGGATAGACAGACAGACTGACAGACAGACAGATAGATAGATAGACAGACAGATAGATAGACAGACAGATGGATAGATAGATAGATAGACAGACAGACAGACAGACTGATAGATAGATAGATAGATAGAAAGACAGACGGATAGACAGACTGACAGACAGACAGACAGACAGACAGACAGACAGACAGATAGATAGATAGATAGATAGATAGATAGATGGATGGGTGGATAGATGGATGGATGTGTGTGTTTGTGTGTGTGTGTGAGAGAGAGAGAGAGAGAAAGAGAGATCCCTCTCTCACCTCCTTTTAGGGCAGACAGAGGCTTCACCCTAGGGAAGTTGGCCTTCCCCATTCTGTTCAGTGTTCTTCACAGAGACTCTAGCTAGGGGAGAAGACTCCAAGCAGGGAGCACAGGAAAACCCGAGGGCACCCCATGTCGACCCTGGAGTCACTCAGGCCCAGAATGGGAGAGCCCTTGCCAGGTGCTAGCCCCATGCTCAGCACTTTGGGGACTACAGATTGCCTGAGGCATCATCCGGACCCTCTAAGAGACAGTACTTACAGGTGAAGAGCTAACTTAGGAGACAAGGTCCTGTAGGAGCCAAGTACCCTCTGAGTGGACAGACACTCGGGACCCGGGACCCGGGAATGTCAGAGGGAGAGATCAAGATCAACTCAACTGGAATGGTCACAGGCACGGTTTATCTTTGACAGGGCCCTGGTCCAAGTCCCTTGTTTTACATGTGGATCAGTGGAAGCCCAGAGAAGTTAGGGAGCTCATGTGAGGCCCACTCTGAGCAGGGTGGACATGGAGTTGGAGGAGCACTCACAGGTAAGGTTGGGAAGCAGTAGGTCCAGGCCAGATCAGGAAAGGTTTTCAGGATCAGGCTGGAAGCCTTTGAAGTGACTGTGACAAAGTAAAAGTGTCCTGTTATGGAGGTGAGAATCTGGTGTCTTGAGTAGAGAAACAAATGGGAAGTTGGAGCCTCACTAAGGCTTTCCCTTCCCAACCTTGATATTCCCTGGCAAGAGGAGGAGGAACTAAAGTTGAGAAATAGCAGAACATCATGTGGAATGGAAGCTGGGGGGGGGGATCAGTCTGGCCCCCTGTTTAAGGGGAAGGAAAGCCCTTGGTGTCATAGCAATAAGGCTCCTAGAGCTAGAAGGAACCTCCGAAAGTATCCTGGCTTTTAAAACGCCTCTCATCCTGCCTCCTCTAAAGCGTCTCTAGTTGGTATGTCCTATTGAAGCAGGACCTCAGGTAGGGCCCAGATGGGCCTGGGCTCAGTTTGGTGTTGGCTAAAGGAATAACCAGGCATAAGACTGATTGCAGTTGTCCCTGGCTGAGGGCTTCCTAGCAGCTTGAGCCTTTAGTTTGTGGGGGAATGGTCCCCTCTTTTCTCTCCCCTGCCCCAAGCAGGTCATCCCATGTTTGGATGGTTCTGATTATTAAGAACTTTTTCTTTCTTTCTTTTTTAAACTTTCACCTTCCATCTTAAAATCAATACTGTATATTGGTTCCAAGGCAGAAGAGTGGTAAGGGCTAGGTGATGAGGGTTAAGTGACTTGCCCAGGGTCACATAGCTAGGAAGTATCTGAGGTTAGATTTGAACCCAGGTCCCCCGATCTCTAGGTCTGATTCTTCATGCACTGAGCCACCCAGCTGCCCCCAAGGACTCTTTCTTAAGTAGCTTCCATCCTGGCACATTGGTAAGTTCTCTCTCCTTCCTGCTGATCTGTGCTCTCCCTCTTTTCCTTCTCCCAGGCCCAGGTGGCTTTTCTCCAAGGGGAAAGAAAGGGACAAGAGAACCTTAAGACAGACCTGGTGCGACGGATCAAAATGTTAGAGTTTGCACTGAAGCAAGAACGGTGGGTGAGCTTTCCCCTCAACCCTTGCTCCCCAGGGCTCTTTTGAAGAGCCTTAGAGCTGGAGGGTCCTGTGAGGGTATCAAGGTATCCAAGGCTTTTTCAGGAGTCTCTCTGGGGCTTCATGGGGAGAGCAGTCCAGCTGGTTGGCAGGATTTTCTTGAGAAATGTAGAGGCCCTGTCTGGTGTCCGCAGCCTGGCCAAATTCACGTTAGGGCCAAAGCCATTGGCCCAGCTGGGGTGCAGGAGAGAAGACGCTGGAGCCGTGCTTGTAAAGGGCTTTGGGGAGACAAGACCCTGACATATGAAGTAACCAGAGGGTAACAAAACAACAGGGAATTTGGGAACAAGAAATACAAGGGAATTGAGCACATGTGCTGCCAGGGTTGCAAAGGGCCTTTTGAGACCCTCTGCTCAGACCTCTTCATTTTCCAGGGGAGCAAATCAAGGTCTGTGGAGGATAGCTGATCAGCCCAGGGCAGGCCACTGAGAGTGGGCGAATCTTTCCCCTAACCCCAGAGCCAGTGCCTTAGGGGGCGGGGGTCCTGACTCTGTAGGCAGGCCAGTTCCTCTGAGGCAGGGCAGGCGGGTGGCATTGTTTCCAAATTTATAAGTGATACCAGATCAGTGGACCAGATGACTTCTACAGCCTCTTCCGGCTTGGGGTCCTTCTACAGCACCTCAGGGAAGTAATTGCTGGCCTCCAGGGATGGGGGGCCGGATGTTCCCCTAGGCAGCCTGGGCCACTTGGGGATACCTTTGGTCATCAGCCTCCACGAGTCCCATTCAGTGCTCTT
Source organism: Monodelphis domestica (assembly GCF_027887165.1). Lineage (NCBI taxonomy): Eukaryota > Metazoa > Chordata > Mammalia > Didelphimorphia > Didelphidae > Monodelphis > Monodelphis domestica. Next base: position 420,612,102 of record NC_077230.1, read on the forward strand.
GGCTCTGCCCTTGGGATGTGAAGCAGAAAGAGGTTTTCTACTGAAAGCTTGGCAGCCCTTCCATTCTGGGAAGATGGGCCTATAGCCCTCTGAAGCCATCTCTCTTCCTCACATCATGTTTCTGAAAGGATCTTTCCATACCAGGCTGTGCTGTGATGGCTCTAGGCAAGGCCACCAATGATGCTAGCTTGCTCTCTTCTGCCTGGTCTGGCATAGGCTGGTTGGCACTGGAACATGAGGCCAAGGGCCCTTAGAGGCCATCGAGCCCAACCCCCTCATTTTATAGAAGAGGAAATAGGCTTAGGGAGAGAAAGTGATTTGCCCAAGTACCAGAGCCAGGATTCCAACCCTGGCCAGTGACCTCTTGGCTTCAAATAGCTGACTCTGGTTCTGCTTACATAGGAGGAAAAGGGAAGCTTCCGAGACAGGATGGCTCAAAGGGGCCACTGGGCATCTCTGCTGCAAAGGAGTCAGTGTGGTTTAGTGGGAAGAGCCTGACCCCAGTAGCTCAGTCACAAATACACTGGGTGACCCTGGAGATGAATCTGGGCTCCCTTTACCTCTTTTGTGTCCTGCTCTCTTTGGGCAGTCAGTCTGGGGAAACCCAGGGATAGTCAGACCCTTTCCCAGAGTCTTGATGGAAATTCATGAAACAAAATACCATGGTCACTATGAAGAGTGAAATCAGCTCAAATGGGTTTCCCTCCAAGGTCATGGAACCCCTGAAATCAATCTACAGTGTCCCAGGTTAAGACCCCATTGTCCAGATTGCGCCTCCTCATTTTATTGTGGGGGAACTAAAGCCCAGAGAGGGCCGGGGACTTGTTCAGGCTCAGCCAAGGGGCTAAACGCAGGCCTTGGGTTCCATGTTTGCAGTTCTGCCTTGCAGCAGAGTGGCTCAACAGCTCTCGGGTTTGCCATTCTTCCAGCAGACTTTGGGGTCAGGACTCCTTTATACTCCTAGAAACTATTGGGGAATCCCCCTTGTCCTCAGGGCTTCCGCTTATGGGGATCATATTGATATTTGCCATATCAGAAATGAAAAGTTGTCAGTATGTGTATAATGTGTGTGTATATATGTAATGTGTATGTATAATGACTAACTGGGGCCCTTCGTTGACAGCTTCCTTTTCTTGCAGAGCCAAATATCACAAACTGAAGTTCGGGACTGAACCGAACCAAGGAGAGAAGAAGTCAGAGCTGCTGGAGCAAGGTGTGATGAGCTGACTCCTGGAAGGAGAATGGGGGGAGATGGACACATAGGGAGTGGAGATGAACTCCTTAGGGAGAGAGGTCACTGGGGGGCACCACCTTAGTCTCTTCTCTCTCTCGCCAGTCCCCAATGGACCGGTGGAGCCAGTCTCCTTGGAGAGCAGCCAGCTGGTGTGGAAGGAAGGCCGGCAGCTGCTCCGACAGTAAGTGTCTAATGGGGCCTCTGAGGGTTGTAGGGATACTTCTCTTCCTCCCACCCTCACCTGAAAGAGCTTGGGGAAATCTCGGTGAGAAATCCAGAGGGTCTTCCTTGACTGGCTGTCATCCCTGGGGCATACCTTGCTCTGAGTGCCAAGTAACCCACCACTTTAAACCTCCCTTTGGGTAGAGGGAAGGCAAGCACAAAGGAGAAGGGAGAGCTGAGAATTAGACAAGGAAACCCTGGTGGGAGGGAGGACTTAATGGCCCTTGCCCTTAGGGAGATCCTCCTCCTTTGCTGAGAGAACACCCCATTTTAGAACAAAAGGAAAATCGTGCCTTGCTGCCCTCCCTTCCTTGGCTCTGCCACAGGTCCTCTTGGATTTCCCCCCTGAACCACGTTCTCTTCCCCAAGGTACCTGGAGGAGGTGGGCTACACAGACACCATTTTGGACATGCGTTCTAAGCGTGTGCGCTCACTGCTGGGCCGTTCCATGGAGCTGAATGGTGTGGCTGAACCCAGTGACGGAGGTCCTGGGGGACTTCCTACAGGGGAGTCAGTGCTGGCCAAGCAGATTGAAGAGCAGATCAAAAGGTGAGAGCCCTTGGCTTGGCTCTTGTGTCCTGACCCTCTTCCCAAAGCAGCTTACTGGTTGGAATTGCTGGTTGTGGACCTTCTGACCAGCACCAGGGGAGGATTCACGAAGCACCCACTGTGTGCCTGGCACAGGCCACGTGCTTGGCAGAAACAGACCTGAGCTGGGCTTGGGTAGAAATCTGTTGGTGCTTTGTGTAGGTGGGTTTGGATTTCTGGATTTATCATACATTGCACCTGGGGAGTGAACTCTGCCAAGAGCATCCTCTGTTGAGAGGTGGAAGGCTGCCAGGTGTAGGCGTGAACCTAGAACTGTTCACTGAGCCAGGACCAGCAGCTCTTTCCTGCTGGAATTTTGGGCGGCAGCTTCCCCTGGGCCGCTGTTACCATGAGGGGGTTTAGTGGTCCTGGCCACTCCCTGGCTTGGGTGCCATGCCTTGGGGCTCTTGGGAAGATGGGCTTGGATGGGAGGTAGCCGGGCCTGGGGAAGGGGCCAGAGTGGGCAGGGCAGGCAGGATAGCCCTTGGGGCCCAGCATGTGGCCAGTTTGCCAGGTTGGAGAAGAGGCCTTGCTTGGTGATGCCTCCCACCTCCTTCATGTTTTGAGCAGGAATGCAGCAGGGAAGGAAGGCACGGAGCGGCTGGGCAGCTCCGTACTGGAGAAGATCCCCTTCCTGCAGAATTGTGAGGATGAAGACAGCGATGAGGAAGAGGAGCTGGAGAGTTTGCAACCGAAGAAGCAGCGTGTCAAGGTGGGCTGGCGGGTGGTGTCACCTTCGCCTGAACCCTGAACCTTGGGCCCTGGGGGGCTGCCACCTCATCTGATGCCTCCTGCCCAGCACGGGCACATCCCTAGCCCCTCCCTTACTCTGGCTTCCAAGGAGAGTGGCAAGAAAGGAGCTGGCAGCTGGCCCTGTTCAGGCCTGCTCTGAACCTAACCTTCCGCTTGGCCCTTCACAGATACTGGAAGGGGAGGGCCCTGTCTGTGACCTTGGGAGATGAGTCTGCTTGGGGAGCTGGGCGGGGGAAGGGGGTCATGGATATGTGGAGGACATGGCCACTGCTGTCCTGGAGGGGGGGTCAGGCCCCAGATTCGAGTCTTGGTTTTATGGCCACGTGACTGTGATCGAAGGCAGATCACATCTGCTTCCTGGGCTCCAGATTCTTCCTTTGAAAATTGGTGAAACCTGTCTTGGACATGTTGAGGAACCTGATTCTGATCCTCCGGGATTCTGTGATCCGAGTGCTGAGTGAAAGCAGGGGTAGATAGGCGGGGCAGGTCACTTCCGACTGAAAGGCCTGAATGTCGGGCTTAGGATTAGACTTGACCATGTGCTCTGTAAATAGAGAGAGAATGCCATCCCAGGGATGTGTTGGCAAGAGGAATCTGGAACCTTGTCCAAGACCCGTTTAGTACTTGACAGGGGGCTCTGGAAGCAGGCCATCCCCAGCTGATAGGGGGAGAGTGGGCAGGTTTGGGGGCCCCTATTTCAGACTCATCCTGAAGTTCCTGACCATTAGGCATTACTGTCCCAGAGGCCTTTCCCAGTCCCTGATTTCCTGGCTTCTGTCTCCTCAGTTGTCATCTAAGCCCCTGGTACCAGAAATGGATGAAGAAGATGATGATGAAGATTCCGAGGATGCCATCAGCGAGTTTGACTTTCTAGGCTCTGGGGAGGATGGGGAAGGGTCTGCTGACACACGCCGCTCTGGGGATGGCACCGAGCTGGGTGAGTGGAGGCACAGGGTCTGGCCACAGACATCTGCTCATCCCTGTCATGTAAGGCAAGGCCTTGCAGCATCTCTGCCCTCACAGCTTGCAGCTGCTTCCTGCCCCTGGCTTGTCTTCTTAGTGCCTCCCCCTCTTCCTCCAGAGGGGTGGACAAACTTCCTGAAAGGGCCTCCCTCTTCATGTGGGCCTTCCAAAGGAAGAGGCCAGGAGGAAGCCTGTAGGCTAGCCCTCTGCCCTCTGGGAAAGCTTCCTGTACACTCCCCCTCAGTGTTGGGAAGGGGCTGAGGGGCAGAATCCCTAGGAGAGGCCAGTGTCCTACAGGTCCCAGGCCTGAAGGAGAGGGTGAGAGCTATGATCTGGCCCTTCCCAAGGTCTAAGAAAAGCTTTACAGCAAGAGAGAGGATGGAGCAGAGTGGGGGGGGGGGGGGGATTCTGAAGCTTTTTCTTCCTTGCTTCTTGCTTAACAATCTGTGCCCCCTAGCTCTGCCTCTGCTTCTGGGAGGCCTTGGGTAAGGCCCAAGGGATTGGAATTGACCTCCAAGACCCTGCCTCTCCGTGACATCTCCAGGGGCTCCAGGGGTGGAGAAGTTTGTGCTTCTGTCTCCTCCCTGGAGGGGGGCAAAGGGAGGGAGAATGGAGCCTTTGAGGGGACCCAGCAGCCCCCTCTGGTGTTTTTTTCTCCACACTGACAGAGAGTCGGCGGGTGAAACTGCAGGGCATGCTGGCTGATCTTCGCGATGTCGATGGGCTGCCCCCGAAAGGGACTGGCCCACCCCCTGGCACACCACAGCCCCGACCCCACGATGGTATGGAGCCTGGCATCCCCAGGCCTTGCTTTTGGAGATGGGGTAGAGCCAGCACCAGAGGGGGGCAGATTCAGCTCTTTCTAAGGAAGGTTTGAACAGATAAGGAGCTTCTGGCAGTCAGATTCTACAAGACAAGGGGGCTCCTTGTTTTGGGGATCTTTCTGCAGAGGTGGGCCTGCTCTGCCTGCCTGGGAGCTGGCTGTGCTCTGAGGCTCCTGCCCTGCTTCTGTGCTCCCCAGCTTCCCTTGGCTTCTCCTCTGATGTCTTCATTATGGACACAATTGGGGGTGGAGAGGTGAGCCTGGGGGACTTGGCCGACCTCACCGTCACCAACGACAACGACCTCAGCTGTGACGTAAGTGTGGAGCCTCCTCACAGGTGGCATTAGGGGCCGAACCCTCTAGAGACAGGGCCCCTTGGGCTTGAAGAGCCCGGGTTTGAATTCTAGCCTGGCCACTTTTTCTCCATGTGCCCCAGGGAAGCCTTAGCTTTGTCACTGGTAAAGCGAGGGATGGGCCCGATGGTCACTAAGGTCCCTTCCCCATCTAGAGCCTTCTGACTCCAGGAGTGGGGCTGGAGGTGGGGGAAGGGGCTGCATAGGAAGGGTGGGAGTGTGGTTGGGTAGGAAGACAGTCCTTGCTCCAGGCTGGGAGGCGGGAGCCCCGAGATGGGCCCTACAAGGGACAAAAAGACAGGCAGTGGGCCCAGGTGACCACCCCAAAGTGGAGTGGGCTGGTTTTCTAGGGAGTGAGCTCACTATTTCTAGAGACCTGCAGGGAGAAGCTTGGGGTGGGGGAAGGTAGTGTGGTATCACCTCATGCCAGGGAGTTTGGGTTGGAAAGCTCTTGATGACTCCCAGGGAGGCCACCAGACACTTGAGTTTGGAGGTCTGAGCTGTCAGCACTTGGGCACCAGGTGAGGGTTTCTGCACCCCCAGACTGAGGGGGGCCATGGGCATGTACATGGGGGTGGGCTTTTGCTTCTTCCTTCTTGGCTGACCTCAGAGTTGGCGGGATGCTCTCAGCCTAAGCCAAGGAGGGGTCATGGCAGAGCCTTGAGGTTTTGGGGGGTCTCAGACATCTTTACAGCTATTGACACCCCCTGGGGACCGTGGAGAGATTCCTCGTTTCTCTCCCCTCAGCTCTCTGACAGCAAAGATGCCTTTAAGAAGACCTGGAACCCCAAGTTCACCCTCCGCTCCCACTACGATGGCATCCGCTCACTGGCCTTCCATCACAGTGAGTCGGCTCTGCTCACAGCCTCTGAGGATGGCACCCTGAAGCTCTGGAACCTGCAGAAGACTGGGACGGCCAAGAAGTCAGTGGGGGGCCTGAGGGCTAGTCTGGGGTGCTAGGAGGCAGGGAGCTGACACCCGAGCCTGTCTGCTGATCCCCCCATGCCCTGTCTCCCATGCAGGAACGCTGCTCTGGACGTGGAGCCTATCCACGCCTTCCGGGCCCACAGGTGGGCAAAGGGCATGGACCTCCCCTCTGAACTTTTCTAAGTGTTTCCTGTGAGGCCCAGAGCACTGCCTGGAGGCTGGGAGCCCTTTTATGGAGCCACGGGACCCTGGGCAAATCCCTTCACCTGGGTGCCTCAGGCTCCCCTTCTGTAAAATGGGGATCATGAAAGTGCCCCCTCCCTCGACCTGGCTGTTGGGAGGAGAAAGTGAGATACAGGGCTTGTGTCTGGCGTGTAGCAGGTGCCCCGCCAACACAACCTGCCTTGTCCTCCTTGCCCAGAGAGGCTGACAGGCCTCGGGGGAAGCACCTTGGCTGAGGTCCTACCGAACCGGGGAAGTGGCAGGCTGTGGCCGTAGGCCCCTTGTGGCTAGAGGAGAGAGCTGGGTGGGGAAACTGGGGGGAGGGCGGCCTGGGGCTGGGCCCCTGCTCACCCGTCCGGCTCTGTCCCCCTGCAGGGGCCCCGTGCTGGCCGTGGCCATGGGTAGTCACAGCGAGCACTGCTACAGTGGCGGGGCGGACGCCCGCATCCACTGCTGGAGAATCCCTGACCTCCACATGGACCCTTACGATGGCTACGGTGAGGGTGGCTGCCCCTGAGCCCTTTCCCTGCTCCCAGTGAACCTGCTTCCCAAGGCCCAGGGTGGGCCAGAGTGACCTCGGGGCAGGGATGGCTCCTCCTTCCTCAGCCTGGGGTGCGCTGCTCTCGGGGAGCCAGAGCCCTGGCATGCTGGGCAGGGCAGGACCTGCTTGGCTTACACTGACTGCCGGCTTTCTCTCCTTGTGGGTCGGGCTAGACCCCGGTGTGCTGAGCAGCGTGCTGGAGGGCCACGGGGATGCCGTGTGGGGCCTGGCTTTCAGCCCGACCTCGCACCGTCTGGCCTCGTGCTCTGCGGATGGCACCATCCGAATCTGGAACCCCAGCGGCGACAGCCCTGCCTGCCTGTGCACTTTCCACACCGCCAGCGGTGAGTGGGCTTGGGGGGAGGGAGAGAGGAGCTCTGAGTCGGCCCACTCCCGAGGTCCTCGGGGCTGTGGATCCAGCCCGAGCCCTGCCCTTAACCGGCCTCCCTCTTGCCCCGGCCAGAGCACGGGATCCCCACCTCAGTGGCCTTCACCAGCACGGAGCCGGCCCAAGCCGTCGCGTCCTTCCGCTCGGGCGACACCGTCCTTTACAACCTAGAGACCGGCAGCGCCCTCCTCACCCTGGAATCTCGGGGCAACAGCGGTGAGAGGAAGCTTGGGGTGGGTGAGGGGGTGCCAAGCCCAGAGGGGTCCTTGCTCCAGTCCCAAGGCTTCTGGGCCGCGGGCGCAATGGCAGAGCAGGGCAGCTTGTTATGGTCTTTCCCTGGAAAGAAACCGCCCAATGTCTGCGGTGACCCCGCCGAGAGGCGCCTGCAGCCCAGCTCGTCCCCATTCTGTGCCGCTCTGCTTTGGGGCCGAGTGCTGGTGGGACCATAGAAGGGAAGGGGACTCAGAATTGACAACTGACCCCAACCTCCCATTGTACAGAGAGGGGAAACGGAGGTTTCCAGAGCCCCCTGGGGTGCCCGCGTGGGTGGAGTCTCTTGGTTTCTCTCTGGCCTTGTTCTTGGCTCCTTGCTCATCTTCTGCTCCTTTTAGGTCCTACCCAGATCAACCAGGTGGTGAGCCACCCCAACCAGCCCCTCACCATCACTGCCCACGACGACAGAGGCATCCGATTTCTGGATAATCGGACAGGTAGGGAGAGACGGTGCGGGGCCCCGGCCCGGCCTGGACAGAGCTACCAGGGGCAGCTCTGTCCTCCAACCGCCCTCTTGCCCCGGCCCTGCAGGTAAATCTGTGCATTCCATGGTTGCCCACCTTGATGCTGTGACCTGCCTGGCCGTCGACCCCAACGGCGTGTTCCTGATGTCCGGAAGTAAGTGTTCCAGGATGGCTGCCCCAGGCCCAGGGACCTGAGGCCTGCTGGGAGCAGTCTGGGGTGGAGAGACAGCCTAGGGGCCTGGGGGAGGCCCTGAGCGGGCGGGAGCCCAGCCCAGAGAAAGCACCAGGCACCAGGGGGACAGGAGCAGGCCCCCGGGAAGAGGGCAGCCCTGGGCTCTGGGGAGAGGAGGCCTCTTCTGGCTCAGACCCCGGCTTCCCCCCCAAGGCCATGACTGCTCCCTGCGCCTCTGGAGCCTGGACAACAAGACCTGTGTGCAGGAGATCACGGCGCACCGCAAAAAGCACGAGGAAGCCATTCACGCCGTGGCCTGCCATCCCAGCAAGGCGCTCATAGCCAGCGCTGGGGCCGATGCCCTGGCCAAGGTGTTCGTATGACACCTGGTGTAAGCCCGCCCCCGGGAGCGGGGTGGGGGGGAGTGGGGGGTCGGGCGCTGCTGCTCTACGCCACTCCTGCCCAGGGTCTCCTGTTTTCCAGCCAGTGGGGGAGTGAGATGCCTCAGCTCCCTGAGCCTCATGGTGCTAAGAGCTGTGGGGCCCGCCCTCTTCTCCATCCCCTTCCCCTTCTGCCCCCCTCCCGCCCCGGGCCTGGACTCTCCCCAAGGGGCCTGGGCATCGGGTGGGGGTTCCGGACCCTTCGTCTGCCTCACTGTCCCCTTTCTGGGGCGGCAGAGCCCGACTAGGCAGGGAGGGGGAGGACCCTTGGGAATCCCGCCCTTCCCCCACGGACGCTTTGGGGGGAGGAGTGGGAGGGTGGACACAACTTGCCCCCCTGCCCCCCCTCCAACTCGGATAAACACACTGCAGACACTAGCTCCTTCCTTGACCCAGAAGCATTGACTGCCCAGAGGATGCCTCCTTCCCTCCCCGGGCTCCGGCCAGGGGCCCATGGAGGGTGGAGGAGCCGGGGGTCTAGCCTGGCCCGGGAGGAACGTTGGGCTGGGGCTCGGAGCCCTCCTTGCCCCAGCCCTCCTTCACACTGTACATTCTGTATAAATCAATACAATTTTAAATGGAAGCCCAGCCCCTCCCCCTCCCCAGCCCTGGTTGTTATCACTGTGTGATAGTCTGTCGGTCTGTCCCCTGCCCCTAGGCAGGGCTCCTAAGCCTTTCTTTGTATATTTATTTCACTCTCAGTTTCAGCTCGAGCCCGCTCCTGCCCCCAGCCCTGCCCTCCCCCTCTTCGTATGTGAAAACCCGCCTCAATAAACCTTTTTGAATAAGAGCCGCTTGTGGTTGGGGGTGGGAAGCCTCTGTGAGTGTGTATTCCAGGCCCGGACCCTGGAGGCCCGAGGGAGGTGTCTGCCCCTGGGGGAGAGGGGGAGGAAGTGGGCTCAGAGACCCGTATCTCCCCTCTGGCCCAGGCCCTGCCCGCGCCGCCCAGCTAGCCAGCCTTGTCCCAGGCCTGGGGGAGAGGACCTCGCGGGGCCCTGGGGAGGGGGATTTGAGGCCTCTGGGCCGGCGGGGCCTGCCCCAATCCCCCAGGTGCTGCTTGGGGTTTCGGCTTGAAGCCCTAGACTTCCTTCCCTTGGCCCCAGCCTCCGGATGTGGTGTATAAACAGCCACTATGACTGTCTGCACGGCCAGCCGCCACTCCTCAACTTCAGGGACGTGGGGGGGCATCCTCCTCCCCCTCTGGTTCCAGCATGGCTCTGTGGGAGGTCAGCGACAAGGAATGGGCTTAAAGGAAGCCCCTCCCAGGAGATGGCGGCCAGCTCACACTGGGTGGTCCCCCTGTGGTTTGCACGGATGGTCTCCCGAGCTGGGAGACCCCCCCTTCGAGGGTCAAACGTGAGAATGGAATGGTGGCAACAGATGTCATTAACTGAGAACCAATGCAGGGAGGGCCTGAAGGGCATGGATCCGAGAAGGAACCAGCCAGGGGCTCTGGGACCCAGGCCGGGCCAGGAAAAAGGGGAAACTGAGGCAGCTCCCTTGGCCAGGAGGCTTTTCCTCTGGGTCTTCTGGGTCTGCAAAAAGCTTTAAACATAGAGACATCCCCCCTCCCCCAGCAGTCCTGAGGCAGATGCTATAATCATTCGGGGTCATTCCCCAGCTGCCCTCCCAATCCCCCGCCCCCAAAGATTTTCTCCTCCCTGGAGCCCCTCGCCGCTCCCTACCAGCTGAGCCCGAGGGCGCGGTGTGCCCGGGGGACCTTCTCGCAGTAAAGAGGTGCCTAGCTAAGGCATCCTCCCCACGGGGCCCACGCTTGGAGGCTCGGCGCAGCTCGAAGGAAAGTTTGTTTCCGGGACCTGGGCGGGGCGAGGCGGAGGAGTCGGCCCGGGGCCTCCACCCTCCACTTTCTGTTGGGGAGGGGGCTCCCCTCGGGCCGCCCCCACCCCGCGCCTGGCGCCTCTGTTAGAGCTCGGGGGGTCGCAGGGTCCCGGGCCCCCTCTTCCCCGGAGCCCCTTGGCTCCGCCCCTGGGCCGCTGGCGTCACCGCGGGCCGCGATGATTGGCTGCCCGCGCCGTCAGTCAGGACACTTCCTCCTGGGCCGACACCGCTGCTGCCGCCGAGTTACAAAGTTCGGAGCGCAGGGGGCGGGGGCGGGAAAGGAGCCCCAAGACCCCCGGCCGGCCGCCCAGCCCCAGCCTGAGTCCGCCGGGTAACCCCCGAGCTCCTCAGGGCTGATCCTCCAGCCCTGGGCTGCCTGGACTTTTCTGCCCTCGGGGTCCCCTGCCCTCAGGCGCGGGGAATCCCGACTTGGGGTGCACCACGGCCCTCATCCACGCGGAGGTCCACGATCGCTGTTGGATGCGGGCGTAAGACTGCCCGGCGCCTCCCTCCCCGCCACCACCCCCTATGGCCGCCCCTGTCGGCCTCCCGCTGTCCCCTGGACCAGGGTCACCGCCTCCAGCCCATGTGGGCCCGGAGTTGCCTCCGCCGCTCCAGCAGCCGCAGCCGCAGCCGCCGCCCCCTCCCCTGCTGCAGCCGGTCCCCGGCCCCCCTGGAGGGGTTTCCTTCCACATCCAGATCGGGCTAACCCGCGAGTTCGTGCTGCTGCCCGCCGCCTCGGAGCTGGCCCACGTCAAGCAGCTGGCGTGCTCCATCGTGGACCAGAAGGTGCGGGGACAGGGGGCCCAAGGACCCAGGCCTTGGAAGGGTGGGGCTCCGGGGGCCCGGGAGCCGGGGACTGCATTCCACCCGGCACCCTATTCAGGCCCAGGCTGGCCAGCCCCGGCGGGGCAGAGGCCGGCTTGAACCCAGGGCTCCTGCCCCCAGGACTTCTTCGAAGGGGGCCCAGGGGCTACACCTGGGTGGGGGCACCCCAGGGCTTTGAGCTCGGGCGAGGTGGAGAGAGTCCCGGGGAAACTGCGTGTCTTTACAAGTTATTTTCTGGGGGAGGGAGCGCAAGGGAGGGTGTGCGAGAGCTAGATAGGAAGGGGCCAGGCCGGCCAGGTGTGTTGTGGGGGGGGAGGGATGGGGCAGGTGCGAGCCCAGATGTGGAGCGGCGCGGCCTGATCCCCCTTCCCTTGGTTTAGTGGGCACTAGCCGTGGGAGTTGGACTGGCGGGGCGGGAGGAGGGGGAAGACTCCGGAGGTTTGGGGCCATGCGCTTGGGCCAGGGGAGAGGGGGTTCTCCTGGTCTCCCCTCCCTTCTATCTCCCTGTCTCCTGCCAGCCGGGAGGCAGAGAGCGCCGGGAATCCAGAGGAGGGAAGGGGGCACACCTGGACAGGGGAGGGACTAGGGGGCTCGGTGCTCGGAGATCGAGTCTACCTAGAGAACAGCTGAGCCAGGAGGGATCTTCGAGCGAGCGCGGAATAGCTGAGGGGGAGGGGGCTTAGGGCAGGGGATGTCAGAGGGGGAGGGGCCTAGAGCGGGGGAGGGGGAAGGGGGCTTAGGGCAGGGGATTCAGAGGGGGAGGGGCTTGGGGCGGGGGATGTCAGAGGGGGAGGGGGCTTAGGGCAGTGGATGTTGGGGCTGGCCGACACTTTGTCCACCCCGAGGTCCCCTGACTAGACAGAAGGGAGGCTGAGGCTCCGAGAGGCCTTACCTCGGAGCAGGGGGGCCCGATGGTGGGGTTCTTCGCCGGGGGAGGAGGAGGAGGGGAGAAGGGGCCTGGCGCTCGGGCATGTTTACACCTCGGCTTCCCTCCCTACCTGGCTGGTTTCATTTTCTGTTTCTAGACCGGTTTCACTTCCTGACCCCGGCGATAGAGAGAGGCGCCGTGGGTGGTGGGTGCAGGTCCTAAGGGTGGGGGTTAGGGTTGCCACGAATCCCTGGGCCGCGGGTGGGGGGTCCGACCCCCCTTTTCACTAACGAGTCCAGCAGCCCCCTCGGGAGCTCCCCAGGCTGGGCCGTAGGCCAGGTGCCTGCAGAACAATGGATCGGAAGGAACCGGGTGGGGAGTTCGGGGCTGGTGATCCCCCGGCTTTCCTGCACAGCCCAAGAACACCAGCAGCCCCCAGGGGTGCCCCCGGCCCTCCTCCCAGAACCCCCGGGGTGCGGGAGGAAGGGAGGGGCAGGGGCTTTGGGGGTACCCCTGGCGGGGTTCTGGGCAGGAGCTCACCGGAGACTCCCCTCCCCCTCGGCAGTTCCCCGAGTGTGGCTTCTACGGTCTTTATGACAAGATTTTACTCTTCAAGCATGACCCCACCTCGGCCAACCTCCTGCAGCTGGTGCGCTCTGCTGGGGACATCCAGGAGGGAGACCTGGTGGAGGTGGTGCTGTCGGGTAAGTGGGCGGGGAGGGGGGGCGCTTCCAGGCCCCTTCGCCCCTGAGAAAGGCCAGATCTGGCAAGGACCCTTTGGGGCTGTTTGACAGAAAGGGAAACGGAGGCCCGGAAGGGCGAACACTTGGGGAGGGGCGGAGGAGAAGCAGGTTGGGGTTCGCTCTGCCCAGCCTGCAGCTCTTTCCCTGGACTCGGAGGGAGGGAGGGAGGGGCCTGCGCCGGTGCCCCCCCCCCCCAGGGTCCTCACCCGGCCCCTCCCCCAGCCTCCGCCACCTTCGAGGACTTCCAGATCCGTCCCCACGCCCTGACGGTGCACTCGTACCGCGCGCCCGCCTTCTGCGACCACTGCGGCGAGATGCTCTTCGGCCTGGTGCGCCAGGGGCTCAAGTGTGACGGTAGGTCCGCCTCCAGGCCCGCGCCAGACTCTGTTATGGTCAGGCTCAGGCCGGCCAGACCGTGCTTGGCCCTCAGCTGCTGGGCCCCCTGGAGGAGTGACTTGTCCAGGATCACTCCTGATGCCCCCCAGTGGTCCTGCCTTCCGGGCTGCCCTGCGCCCTGATGCCTCTGGGTTAGGTCGTCCTCCCCTACCAGGGAACAGCTCAGCTAGAGCTGGAAGGGCCTCCAGGCCAGTCCAAACCCTCCCGTTTTACAGATGAGGAACCTCAGGCACAAGGAAGAGCAAGCGTGGGAGGTGGGATTTGAACCCAGGTCCTGAGACTGCAGGAGGATTCATTACTTTAAAAAGTTGACCAGAGGAAGCAGCCAGGTAGCTTGGTAGCTGGAGAGCCAGGCCTAGAGACGAGAGGTCTTGGGTTCAAATGTGGCCTGAAACACTTCCTAGCAGGGTGACCCTGGGTCAGTCACTTCACCCCATGGCCCAGCCCTTAACACTCTTCTGCCTTGGAATCGCTACCCAGGATTGATTCTAAGGCAGAAGGTGAGGCTTATTTAAAAAAAAGAAAGTTGGCTTGCTTGTGCCGGTCACCAGCTTTCTGGGTAAGATTCCATGAGGGAATGGAAGAGGGGGAACCCTGTTAAGGGAGGAGAAGGTGGAATCGGGGTCACCAAAGAGGTAGGACGTTTTCTGGGTTCTGTGATGGGGAGAGAGAGGAATCTCTGGCTGGGGGGAGCCTTCTGGGAGAGGAAAAGGCACCCTGGCAGAGGACTTGGGGACTTGTGAAATGGGGGGACCTAGAAAGAGGAGGGCATTTGGGGGTGTCTGTGGTAGAGAAAGGAGGAGGCCTCGGAGGCTCCTGGAGGACTGAACATGACCTAAGGGAGTCTTGGGACATGTTCTAGGAAGCCTGGGCTGACCTCAGGTCTGGGGGAACAGTGGGGTGCCGTCTGCGGTGGCCGAGGACCGCCCCGTCCAGAGGGGGTGCCGGGGCTGTGTCGGGGGGCCTTCTTAAAGGCACTGCCACTGAGGCTGCCCATGCCTCCCCCCAGGCTGTGGGCTGAATTACCACAAACGCTGTGCCTTCAGCATCCCCAACAACTGCAGTGGGGCCCGGAAGCGGCGGCTCTCGTCCACCTCGTTGGCCAGTGGTCACTCCCTTCGGCTCGGCACCTCGGAGTCTCTGCCTTGCACGGCTGATGAGCTGGTGAGGGCTCTGGGTTCGAGATTCTTTATCCCTCTTGTCCCCCTTCTCTCCCCCCAAATTGGACTTCCAGCCAAGGGGTCGGTCACAGAGTCATTCGGGGGAAGGAGACCGTGATTCGCTTCCTTTCTCCTTCTGGACAGAACCGCAGCTCCACTGAGCTGTTCTCCCGCCGCCTGCCCTCCTCCTCCTCTTCATCCTCCTCCACATCCTACATGGGTCGCCCCATTGAGCTGGACAAGCTGCTGCTCTCCAAGGTCAAGGTCCCGCACACCTTCCTCATCCACAGTTACACCCGGCCCACCGTCTGCCAGGCCTGCAAGAAGCTCCTGAAGGGTCTCTTTCGCCAGGGCCTGCAATGCAAAGGTCAGCAGGTAGCGGCCAGAGGGGAATCCCGGATCCAGAATCCCCTAGGTTCCACAGAGATGTTCAGAGCCCTAGAACGTTAGACTTAGAACAATGAACTTCATGGTTATTTTTTAAAATTAGTAACAAAAGTCCACAAAAGTTTTCTGGAGTTACACGATCCATATCATCTCCCTCCCTTCTTCCCTCCCCTCTCCCGGAGCTGACGAACAATTCGACCTGGGTGATGTGTGTATTATCACACAGATTTCCCTATTAGAATAATGAACTTTAGAAATGGAACCTAGAATGTCAGGTTCAGAACAGAGAACCACAGAAATGCCTAGAACAGTGAACTCCAGAAACAGACACCTGGAACAGGAAAGCCTAGAATCAGACAGAACATCAGATTTAGAACAGAACCAGCCAGACACAGTGAACCTTAGAAACGGAACCTAGAACATCAGGTTCAGAACAGAGAACACAGAAGTGCCTAGAACAGTGAACTCCAGAAACAGACACCTGGAACAGGAAAGCCTAGAATCAGACAGTTAGAACATCAGGTTCAGAATAGAACCAGCCAGACACAGTGAACCTTAGAAACGGAACCTAGAACATCAGGTTCAGAACAGAGAACACAGAAGTGCCTAGAACAGTGAACTTCAGAAACAGACACCTGGAACAGGAAAGCCTAGAATCAGACAGTTAGAACATCAGGTTCAGAATAGAACCAGCCAGACACAGTGAACCTTAGAAACGGAACCTAGAACATCAGGTTCAGAACAGAGAACACAGAAGTGCCTAGAACAGTGAACTCCAGAAACAGACACCTGGAACAGGAAAGCCTAGAATCAGACAGTTAGAACATCAGGTTCAGAATAGAACCAGCCAGACACAGTGAACCTTAGAAACAGAACCTAGAACATCAGGTTCAGAACAGAGAACACAGAAATGCCTAGAACAGTGAACTTCAGAAACAGACACCTGGAACAGGAAAGCCTAGAATCAGACAGTTAGAACATCAGGTTCAGAATAGAACCAGCCAGACACAGTGAACCTTAGAAACAGAACCTAGAACATCAGGTTCAGAACAGAGAACCACAGAAATGCCTAGAACAGTGAACTTCAGAAACAGACACCTGGAACAGGAAAGCCTAGAATCAGACAGTTAGAACATCAGGTTCAGAATAGAACCAGCCAGACACAGTGAACCTTAGAAACAGAACCTAGAACATCAGGTTCAGAACAGAGAACACAGAAATGCCTAGAACAGTGAACTCCAGAAACAGACACCTGGAACAGGAAAGCCTAGAATCAGACAGTTAGAACATCAGGTTCAGAATAGAACCAGCCAGACACAGTGAACCTTAGAAACAGAACCTAGAACATCAGGTTCAGAACAGAGAACACAGAAATGCCTAGAACAGTGAACTCCAGAAACAGACACCTGGAACAGGAAAGCCTAGAATCAGACAGTTAGAATATCAGGTTCAGAATAGAACCAGCCAGACACAGTGAACCTTAGAAACGGAACCCAGAACGTCAGGTTCAGAACAGAGAACCACAGAAATGCCTAGAATAGTGAACTCTAGAAACAGACACCTGGAACAGGAAAGCCTAGAATCAGACAGAACATCAGATTTAGAACAGAACCAGCCAGACACAGTGAACCTTAGAAACGGAACCTAGAGCATCAGGTTCAGAACAGAGAACCACAAAAAGAGACTCCTGAAAGGTCAGACTTAGAACAGAGAGCCTTGGAAATGGACCCCAAGAAGTTAGGCTTAGAATGAAGAACTACAGAAACACACTTAGAATAGAGAACTTTAATAACAGCACCTAGAATGTCAGATTTTGAGCAGAGAACCTTAGAAACAGATACTTAAAATAGAGGACCATCTTTTGAACAACGATACATCTAAAACCCAGTGGAATTGCTCATCAGCTCTGGGAGTTGGGGAGGGAAAGAACATGAATTGTGTAGCCGTGGAAAAATACCCTTAATTAATTAATTAAATAAAAATAGAGGACCCTAGAAACAGGCACCTAGAATGTCAGAACAGAGAACCTTAGAATCTGTCTAGAATATTATATTTAGCTTACTTAGCAACTTAGGCATCAATGCGAAGAACATTAGATGTAGAAGAGACTTTTTGTCGTAAGCTCTTAGAATGTTAGAATTTTAAAGGAATGAATGAAAACCACTTACTGTGAGGCTGTTGGGCTGCTCAGTGAATAGAAAGCCAGGCCTGGGGTCGGGAGGTCCCAAGTTCAAATCTGGCCTCAGACACTTCCTAGCTGTGTAACCTCAGGCACATCACTGAACCTCTCTGCGCTGTTCTGCTTGGAACAGATATTTGTATCTCTTCTAGGGCAGAAGGGGAGGCTTTTTTGGTGGTGGTTTGCCTTTTTTTAAAACAACTGCAAGCGCTCAGCAGCCACTTAAATGATGAGGGTACAAAGACAAAGGCAAGGTCTCAGGATGAAATTTTAGGGCCTTGGAACGCCGGCCTCGCGGGTGCTAGACTTACTTTGGGAGAATCTTTAGGACTTTAGAGTCTTAGACCGTGAAGGTGGGGTCTAATCGCAGACTTGGAGTTTTTGAGGTTTGGGCCTTGTCAGTCCAGGAGTGGACGGCCAGCCCCGCTCCCCAGGCAGAGCGGGAGGCAGGAGGGGCGGCGTTTGGGGGTCAGACGATGCTTGCGTCCATCATTCGTTCCCAGGGCGGGCACCGGGGATTCTGAGTCCTTTTGGTTGGGGCCCCCATTTCTCACCGGGGAAGGGAAGTTGCCGAAATGGCCCTCAGCTCCCGGGCGGATGGTGGGGGAGATGGAGCTCATTGGACTTTCTGCTCACCCTCCTCACCTGCAGATTGCAAGTTTAACTGTCACAAGCGGTGTGCCACCCGAGTCCCCAATGACTGCCTGGGAGAGGCACTCAACGGAGGTGAGCAGGATGGCCAGAGCCGGGGGTGGGGTGGGGGGGGGTGGGGGGAGGAGACGTTGCAGGGGATCCCCAGGTTACGTGCTCCCTTCCCTCCTCTCCACCAGATGTGTCCATGGAAGAGGTGAGCGACTTTGGGGACAGTGACAAGAGCTCTCTGATGGACGAGTCCGACGACTCTGGGTTCATCCCTGGGTCCCATGCAGAGAACGCCCTGAGGGCCAGCGAGGAGGAGGAAGGAGAAGCCGACAAGACCCAGGGGTATTGCCGAGCGCGTCCCAGAACTTAGGTTTTAACTGCCTTTCTGCTCTGGGCCTCAGTTTACCCAGGTTGAATAAGATGGTCTCTAAAGTCCATGCTCCTCGGTCCCTTCCAGCTCCGATGTTACATTGTTTTATTTTTTGAATCTTGTTTAGAGGGATATAATTTGTTTCCACTTTGCTTTGGTCGTCCCTCGCCCCATTCCCTGTCGAGCCACCCCTTGTATCAAAGGTCTTCAGGGCAGCTGGGTGGTAAGGCGGAGAGAGAGCAGGCCTGGAGTTGGGGTGCCCTGGCTCCCACTCTGGCTGTGTGCCCCTGGGAATGCCACTTCCCCTGGATCGCCTGGCCCTTCCTCTCCTCTGCCTCAGCATTGGTACTTAGTATCGATTCCAAGACAGAAGGTAAATGTGTTTTAAAAAAAAGCCCCCATTCCTCAAAGCCCTCCCCCTTGGACCCGTCAGTATATATAATATTCCACCTGGCTTCTGCCAAGAGGGGATGCTGCATTCCCGCCATGGAAGGCTCCCCCGATTGACCTGACTTCTCCTTTCCTTCCGGGGCAGAACAGACCCCCCCCCAAATTGCGAGCCATTCCCCAATCGCTGGGCATCTAAGTCGTGCCCCATTTGGTGGAACCCCTCAAAGCACCGCAGTGACTCCCTGAGTATCTTAGGAGCCCTCCTTTCTGCTGGGGCCCTTTTTGGGGTCGACACCTAGCAGCAGGAATTCTGGGTCCCCAGGTCTAGGCGCTTTGGGGACCCCTTTTTAAGCCCCATTCCAGCTCCCTGGCTGTGAAGCGGAGTGCCCGTCTGCCCACAGCCTCGCCAGCGCGCACCGTTTCCTTGCTGGGGCATCGTGTCCGTGTCTGAGGGGCCTGCTTGTAACCCTCCCCTGCCCCCCTCCAGTTCCCTGGGGTACATCCCCCTCATGAGAGTGGTCCAGTCCGTGAGACACACCACCCGGAAGTCCAGCACCACCCTCCGGGAGGGCTGGGTTGTTCACTACAGCAACAAGGACACGCTGGTGAGTGGCCGTGGGGGCCGATGGGGGGCACTCCTTGGGGGAGGGGGCCCCAACTCCTGTGCCTGTCTGGCCTGGAGGGGGGCTGCGGGCTCCGGGGAAGAGGGGGGATGCCCTGGGTGACCGCTGTCCCTCCTTCCAGAGGAAACGTCACTACTGGAGGCTCGATTCCAAGTGCCTCACCCTTTTCCAGAACAACACAACCAACCGATACTATAAGGTATGAAGTCCTGGGCTCGCATCCCTGCCGACCAACCCACTTGGGAGGGGGAATTTGAACCCGTGACTGGCCTCCGGGGACTGTTGATGATGGGTGGTGATAGGATAGAATGGTAGAGAGCTAAAACCCTATGTTCTGAGGGGCATCTGGGTGGCTCAGTGGATGGAGAGCCAGGCCTAGAGATGGGAGGTCCTGAATTCAAATCTGGCCTCAGACACTTCCCAGCTGTGTGACCGTGGGCAAGTCACTTGACCCCCATTGCCTAGCCCTTACCACTCTTCTGCCTTGGAGCCAATACACAGCATTGATTCCAAGGTGGAAGGAAAGGATTAAAATACGTTTAAAATAAAATAAAACTCGGGGTTCTGATGGGCTGTAGATGCGGAGCTCTGCATACTGATGGTACTAGAGCCTGGGTCCAATTTCTCAGAGGTTGCAGACCCCAACCCTTTCTCCCTGGGCATCCTGTGTCCCACCAGGAGATCCCTCTGTCGGAGATCTTGGCTGTGGAGCCGGCCCAGAACTTCACCCTGGTGCCCCCCGGCACCAACCCCCACTGCTTCGAGATTGTTACAGCCAACACCATCTACTTTGTGGGGGAGACGCCCGTGCTGGCCCCCGGGGGCCCAGGCGGCGGGCAGGCGGCGGAGACCGCTCGCGGCTGGGAGACGGCCATCCGCCAGGCCTTGATGCCGGTCATCCTGCAGGACGCTCCCAGCAGCCCTGGCCACGCGCCCCACAGTGAGTCCGGGATGCCCCTGGCCCCGGGAATCTGCTGGGGAGGGGAGCCCTCCGAGGGCCCGGCCTTCCTGAGCTCCCCCTTCCTTCTCCGCAGGGCAGGCTTCTCTGAGCATCTCTGTGTCCAACAGCCAGATCCAGGAGAATGTGGTGAGGGCGCCCCTGCCTCCCTCTGGGGGCTCTCTCCCGGGGCCCCCTTCCTAGCGTGACCCCTCCTCTCCTTCCCCATCCTCAGCTCCCCACTTTCCCGTCTCCCCTCCTGCTCTCTCCCGGGGCCCCCTTCCTAGCGTGACCCCTCCTCTCCTTCCCCGTCCTCAGCTCCCCACTTTCCCGTCTCCCCTCCTGCTCTCTCCCGGGGCCCCCTTCCTAGCGTGACCCCTCCTCTCCTTCCCCGTCCTCAGCTCCCCACTTTCCCATCTCCCCTCCTGCTCTCTCCCGGGGCCCCCTTCCTAGCGTGACCCCTCCTCTCCTTCCCCGTCCTCAGCTCCCCACTTTCCCATCTCCCCTCCTGCTCTCTCCTGGGGCCCCCTTCCTAGCGTGACCCCTCCTCTCCTTCCCCATCCTCAGCTCCCCACTTTCCCGTCTCCCCTCCTGCTCTCTCCCGGGGCCCCCTTCCTAGCGTGACCCCTCCTCTCCTTCTCCGTCCTCAGCTCCCCACTTTCCTGTCTCCCCTCCTGCTCTCTCCCGGGGCCCCCTTCCTAGCGTGACCCCTCCTCTCCTTCCCCGTCCTCAGCTCCCCACTTTCCCGTCTCCCCTCCTGCTCTCTCCTGGGGCCCCCTTCATAGTGTGACCCCTCCTCTCCTTCTCCGTCCTCAGCTCCCCACTTTCCCGTCTCCCCTCCTGCTCTCTCCCGGGGCCCCCTTCCTAGCGTGACCCCTCCTCTCCTTCCCCGTCCTCAGCTCCCCACTTTCCCATCTCCCCTCCTGCTCTCTCCCGGGGCCCCCTTCCTAGCGTGACCCCTCCTCTCCTTCCCCGTCCTCAGCTCCCCACTTTCCCATCTCCCCTCCTGCTCTCTCCTGGGGCCCCCTTCCTAGCGTGACCCCTCCTCTCCTTCCCCATCCTCAGCTCCCCACTTTCCCATCTCCCCTCCTGCTCTCTCCCGGGGCCCCCTTCCTAGCGTGACCCCTCCTCTCCTTCTCCGTCCTCAGCTCCCCACTTTCCTGTCTCCCCTCCTGCTCTCTCCCGGGGCCCCCTTCCTAGCGTGACCCCTCCTCTCCTTCTCCGTCCTCAGCTCCCCACTTTCCTGTCTCCCCTCCTGCTCTCTCCCGGGGCCCCCTTCCTAGCGTGGCCCCTCCTCTCCTTCCCCGTCCTCAGCTCCCCACTTTCCCGTCTCCCCTCCTGCCTGCCCTACTCCACAGTTCCCCCGAAGCCCCCCTTCCTTCCTGACCACCCCCCGAACTGCTTGGTTTCCCCCAGGACATCGCCACGGTCTATCAGATCTTCCCCGACGAGGTGCTCGGCTCTGGGCAGTTCGGAGTTGTCTACGGAGGTAAACCAGGCCGGCCTTTTGGCCCATTGGGGTGGCGGCGCCGCGTTCTGTCCCCAGTTCTCACTTGCCCCCTGTTCAGGCCCTTGTTGGTGGAGCTCCGCTGTCTGCCCCTTTTCTTCCCCTCCCCAGATGCTCTGCCCCCCCCCCCCATTTTCTTCAGAAGAGGCTGAAAAACTTGGGAGTCAGGAAGGCCTGAGTTTGGATTCTATCCCACACATGTAGCTATGGTGTGACCCAGGGCGAGGCCTCAGTTTCCTCGTCTTTAAAATGGGCATAGAAAGAATGTCCATTTCCGAGAGTGGCTATGAGGATGTGACTATCAATGAATTCGGCTGTCAGCCTCCCAGTTTACCACAAACGGTGTTTGTGGATGTCATTGGTCCGCCCCTCGGGGACTCAGTAATAATGTGAACTCATCTACAGGCTGTCCCAAAAGGTTTAAAGCTTTACTGGATTCGAGCGGCTTTAAGACTTTGGGTGGTGCTGGTGCTGGTCAGTCGTGTCTGACTCTGTGGCCCCACTTAGGGTTTTCTTGGCAAAGGTATTGGAGGGGTTTGCCCTTCCTTTCTCCAGCTCATTGGAAAGAATTTGACAGATGAGGAAACTGAGGCAGATAGGGTTAAGTGACTTGCCCAGGGTCACACAGCTAAGAAGTATCTGAGGCTGGATTTGAACTCAGGTGCTCCTGCCTCCAGGCCTGGTGTTCTATCTATTGCATCACCTGTGTCTATGTGTAAATATACATATATAAATATATCATATAAAGGTTTCTCTTATCCTGGCCTCAGATTAGGGAAGGCATGAGTTCAAATTCTGCCTATTGCACATTACTAGTTGTGTGATACTGGATGAGTTACTTAAGCCCTCAGTGCCCCTGACAGGCTGTAAGATTTTTGGATTGGGATGGCCAGGTGGTCCAGTAGAAAGAATGGGGCCTGGGGTCAGGGAGACTGTAGTTCAAATCCTGCCTCAGACACTAGCTGTGTGACCCTGGGCAAGTCACTTCACCCTGAGCTGGAGAAGGAAATGGCAAACCCGTCCAGGGTCTTTGCCAAGGAAAGCCCAAATGGGATCACAAAGATGCGGACACGACTGGCCCACGAGCACCGAGGAGCCCCGACCCGATGGCCTAATCTCTAGGCTTGATGGCATAGTCCTGCTCACGGTCCGGGCAGGGCAAGCTAATGATGACACCCATTCTGCAGACAAGGAAACCGAGGCTCCGGGGCTCAGGGCGGTACCCAGGATCTCCCTCCGAGGTTTTCTGACCAGGAGCCTAGCGCCCCGGGGGGGGGGGGCTCAGATGGGGGGAGACCCATGACCGACATTAGAGGGGACTCTGGCTGTGTGCAGGCAAGCACAGGAAGACGGGCAGGGACGTGGCTGTGAAGGTGATCGACAAGCTCCGCTTCCCCACCAAGCAGGAGAGCCAGCTGCGGAACGAGGTGGCCATCCTGCAGGTGAGGCTCCTCTCCGGGGGGAGGCGGGCTGGCCGGGGCTGCGTGGCCGGGGAGGGAAGGACTTGAACCTCCTGCCCTGGCAGAGTCTGCGGCACCCGGGGATCGTGAACCTGGAGTGCATGTTTGAGACCCCGGAGAAGGTTTTCGTGGTGATGGAGAAGCTGCACGGGGACATGCTGGAGATGATTCTGTCCAGTGAGAAGGGCCGGCTGCCCGAGAGGCTCACCAAGTTCCTCATCACCCAGGTGAGGCCCAGGGGCTGGGGGTGAGGAAGGAGAGTGGGGGGGTCCCCTCACCACCCAACCTGCTTTCCCGGCCCCCCCCCCCCAGATCCTGGTGGCCCTGAGACACCTGCACTTCAAGAACATTGTTCACTGTGACCTGAAGCCAGAGAACGTGCTCTTGGCCTCAGCGGATCCCTTCCCCCAGGTCAGCACTGGCTGTAGCGGCAGCTTTTGGGGGACCCCCCATCGGAGGCCGCAGAGGGGAGCAGCGGAGTGTGTCTGCTTGGGGGGAGGGCCAGACGGCCCAGGGGTGTGGGGAGGCCGGGAGTCCTCTCTGGGCTGTTCTTAAGGCCCCCACCCACAGGTGAAGCTGTGTGACTTTGGCTTCGCCCGGATCATCGGGGAGAAGTCCTTCCGCCGCTCGGTGGTGGGGACCCCGGCCTACCTGGCCCCCGAAGTGCTGCTCAACCAGGGCTACAACCGCTCCCTGGACATGTGGTCCGTGGGCGTCATCATGTACGTGAGCCTCAGCGGCACCTTTCCCTTCAACGAGGACGAGGACATTAACGACCAGATCCAGAACGCAGCCTTCATGTACCCGGCCAGCCCCTGGAGCCACATCTCTGCCGGAGGTACCACAGCTCCGTCCCTCGTGGTCATCGGGCTGGGATGGATCCCTCTGAGCCCCAGGAAAGCCTCTCTGGGGATCTCCGGGAAGGAGGGAGGCGGCCACCCAAAGAGAGGTGGCTCATGCGGAGTTGCACTGAGGAATGCCAGCCCGTACCCAGTGGCAGAGCCCAGGGCTGCCAATGAATGAATGAATGGAGGGAGGGAGGGAGGAGCTGAATGCCCAGATTCTAACGCCTTGAGGATGGCTTGGCTGGGCCAGGGAGGGCTCCCCCCCTCCATGGCCGGACCTTCCCCCCACACCCCTTCTCCCCTCCCCCCCAGCCATAGACCTGATCAACAACCTGCTGCAAGTGAAAATGCGGAAGCGCTACAGTGTGGACAAGTCGCTCAGTCACCCCTGGCTCCAGGTGAGCGCGGCCCCCTACACGGGGAGCCCTCTTATTGGCTCAGCGGGCAATAGGGGCGGGAACTCTCTCGCAGGGCGCAGTGGGCGCTCCCTGCTTACCCCCGCCCCTCCCCCCTAGGACTACCAGACCTGGCTGGACCTGCGGGAGCTCGAGGCCAAGATGGGGGAGCGGCACATTACCCACGAGAGTGACGATGCCCGCTGGGAGCAGTTCGCCGCCGAACACACGCTGCCTTACCCAGAACACCTGCGCGGGGGCGCCACGGGAGAGGGCGGGGAGCCCTTCCCGCCTCCGGACCACGAGATGCAGGGCCTGGCCGAGCGGGTCAGCGTCTTGTGAGGCCGCTCTTTCCCCTTTCTTACGGACCTGACTGGCCTATTCCCCTGCCCGCGGAGGAGTGAGGAGGGCCAGAGGCCAACCCTGCACACTCTGGACTGAGCTCTTCCCGCCCCTGCCCTCGAGCATCTTCCCCTGAACAGTAAAGGGACCTTTTCTCGGAGCCCGCCCGCCCTCCCTCTGGTCCTGTCCTTCATGCGTCTCACTGGCCAGCCGGCGGGCCCCCTGAGGTTCCTCCTCTTTCCCCCAGCTCAGAGCTGGAGGTGATGGGGCAGGGGAACGAGGGCGCCACCGTCGGGGCCTCGGGCAGGAAGCTTCCTCCTCTGGGGGATGAGGGAGGGGAACGAGGTGCCTTCCAAGGCCACTCCTGCCCCCAGGCTGGGAGCCGCCGAGGTGTGGCGGAGAGGGGAGGAGTGCGGGGCAGCCATGCAGTTAGACCACCAGAGGGAGCCAAGAGCTCTCCTTCCGAAGGCACGGTGGGGTTGGGGAGGCAAAGCTCAGCTACTGAGGAGGGGGTGAGACCCAGAAAACAGGCCATGCCTCGGAATTCTGCCTGAGCCTCCCCAAAGAGGAGAGGCCCCTTAGAACAGGGAACGTCAGGGGGAGGGGCCCAAGAGCAGGGTGTCAGGGGGCGGGGCCTTAGAACAGGGAATGTGAGGGGGAGGGGCCTAAGAGCAGGGTGTCAGGGGCGGGGCCTTAGAACAGGGAATGTGAGGGGGAGGGGCCTAGAACCAGGAATGGCAGAGCTGCAAAAGGATCTTAGGGCAGGGAAGGTCGGAGTGGAGGGGCCTTAGACCAGGGAATGTCCGTGCTGGGAAGGATTTTAGAACAGAAGGTCAGAGCAGGGAGGGCCTCAACCGGCTTTGTAGAGGTGGAGTAGATTTTAAAAGGCCATCTGGGTAGAGATATGGAGGCCTCCGTGGGAAGGGATTGCTTAGGATAACTGGTAAAATGGGGCAGGAGATTCCTTCCTGCCCTTGGCACTTATTAGACTGAAGGCAAGAGTGGGGGTGGGAAGAGGGGGGAGTCTTAGGGAGGGTGTAGGAAGCCACTTTGGTAACAAATCCAATTGGATTTGCCTGGACTCTTAATTTCTGAGATGCATTGAATGTTAGGTGGTGTTGAGTCTAGCTCCCCAGGTAGTGGGTGCCTATGGGCCATCACATCCAGCCAGGCTCCAAGACCATACTACTTCCTATTCCATTACTACTATATCCATTCCATTTTTAGGCATCTCTGATAGGAAGATTTTTCTTACCTGGAGACATAAATCTGCCTTAGGCTCCTCTCCTTCTTCCCCACCTCTTTGAAACTATAAATAGAAAAAAACCTAATCCAGTGGACAGAGTCCTGGAATCAGGAAGAGGTGTTCAAATCCAGCCTCAAACACTTACCAGTTGGATGACCAAAAAGAAGTCACTTTACCTACCTGCCTCACTTTTCTCATCTGTAAAATGGGTATAATAAAAGTACCTGCCTCCCAGGGGTGTGGTGAGTAGCCAAAGACATATTTGTAAAGTGCTTTGCACACCTTAAAGTGATTTGTCAATACCAGCTATTAGGTATTATTATGACTAATCCCACTATTCCAAGACTCCAGATAAGATGACAAGCATGTAGCACCCAGTATGTTCATAGAGGTGGGGGAAAGAACAGAGACCAGCTTTGGGGAGCCTTCAAGTCTGGTCTTAGTCTTGACATGCTGCTTTTGGCACCCAGGAAGGTCCTGTCGGGGCTCTACTTAGAGTTGGTGCAGAGGCGTGTTGGGAAATGGAGTTTTCTCCTCAGGGAGTTCGTAGGTCCCTGAGGGTACAAAGACCCGTCGGTGCCTACCCTCAGGGAGCTTACATTCTCTGCTCCTGTAGACCATTCCACCAACCACTGCTAAGGCTTCTAGGAAACCTCGGTCTCCTAAGCCCTTCCACCATGCGCTTGCAGCTCTCGGATCCTTCTGGGCACACACTGTTCGTAATCACGGCCTCAAGTCGAGAGGATTGTGCCCCTTACAAATGCCCCGCCCGGCTGGAGCAATTACTTAAGTCTCCAAGAAGGAGCGGCAGGGAGGGGGAGAGGAGAAGGCACCGCCTTCCTTCCTCTAACCGTCACCCGATTGGATAAGTGAAGAAGAGAAAAGGCGCTCTGCCTTCTCTTTTGCCCCCACCTAACATTCTCTAATTATAATATTTAAATTTTCAGAGACCAGTCACTTTAGGTCCGCCCATAATGGGGCGTGCCCAAGGGATCAGTTCCGCCCTGCCAGAGGACAGACGAATCAGCGGGCGTCGTGAAGCTAATGGCCTGCGTAGCAAATCTCTGGAAGAAAAGGGAGGCGGGGTGCGGGGTGATGATGGTGGTGGTGGTGGACTACGCCGTTGAGTAAGAAAGCAGCGTGGCGAATCCAAGAGGGCCGAATGACGCGGGATGAGCAGAGTGAGACCGACAGGGAGGAGAAGGCGGGCTTATGTATGCTGATAGAGGAAATCACCAATGGCCGGCAGTCCCCGAGGGTAGTGGGCGGGGCTATGAAGAAGGCGTGGCTATGCCGCTAATCCGGGCTCAGTACCAAGGTTCCACGATCTAGGGGTCTGGGGAACGGGAGGTGTGGTCTATGCAGATCTTTACAGTAGAGACCCCCCCGAAGACCACCAATGGCCCTGCCTCTAGGGGAGCCAGGAGGCGTGGCTCGACGACTGCCCGCCAATAGGCGACCCGCTGGGACCGCCGAGGGGCGGGGCAATACAGATAAGCCTCAGCTCAGCGGCCCAATGGGCTGCGGCCTATGCAGATGAGACGGTGACAGCCGGGCCGGACCGGCGGGCGGGCGCGCGGCTGGCGGGGCGCTGGGGGGCCCCCAGGGAAGCCGGGAGCGGGGGCCGAGGCCCGGCGGAGGGGACGACGCGGCCATGATCCGGGCCTTTTCGTTCCCCGTGAGCCCGGAGAGGGGCCGGTTGCGGGGCTGGCTGGAGGGTAGCCTGGCCGGCCTCTGCGAGCTGCACTGGCTGCGGGAGCGCCAGGAGTTCCGCGTGCGCCAGGCGCTCCGGCTTGGGCAGCCGCTGGCTGCGGGGCCCGGCGGGGCGGCGGAGGATGGCCGGGACCAGGAGGACGAGGCCCTGGGCGACGACGACGGCGACGAGGACGACGACGAAGCGGCGGCGCGCCGGGCCGCGGCCGCGCTGGAAGAGCAGCTGGTGAGTGCTGAGAGGGAGCTTGGAGATCCTTGTGTCCTTTTCATCGTCCCCCAGCCGCGGGGGGCCTGCGCGGCGGCACCCCAGATCATTGCCAGACTCTTGGACTCATCCAAACCACGGCCTCCCCCGCGGTTCCCCCTCCCCCCCATCACTCTCCTTCTGCATCTCAGTCCCTTCCCGGTCCCTTTGCCTCGCATCCGTTAGAAGGGGCTGGAGGGGGAAGGGGAATGGGAGAGGGAAGAGGGACTTCTTGCCCCTCTTGCAGTCCCCATCCCTTTGCACTATTGGGAAACTGAGGATGGGGGGGGGTTCCCTCTCAGCTTTGGTTGGACTGGGGAGAGGGTCCAGCGCTTAAAACTGTTGGGAAGGGGACTTGAGGCACTCCCCATCCCCGGGTCTCATTCTCGACTTCGAGGCTCCACTCAATTTCTTAAGCTCCTTTCCTTCTAGAGGGCTTGGAGATCTCGCTGGCGGAGAGGGGCAGAACCCTTGGAGGCTGAAAGCAGGGGTGCAGGGGGCTGGGGCCTCTCTCTCGTCCTCCCTCCCTCCCGACTTCAGCTTAATTTAAGGGCTCCCAGACCTGGGCTAGTGGGGGATAAGACTGACGAGGGATGCGAAGGTCAACTGGGGAAGGGGGCGGGGCATTGTTTCTCCCTCCGGGTCCCTCAGGCTCCCCCTTCTTGGTCTCCGTGTGTATC
Source organism: Monodelphis domestica (assembly GCF_027887165.1). Classification (NCBI taxonomy): domain Eukaryota; kingdom Metazoa; phylum Chordata; class Mammalia; order Didelphimorphia; family Didelphidae; genus Monodelphis; species Monodelphis domestica. The sequence continues at coordinate 420,640,259 of NC_077230.1, forward strand.
ATTTGGTTTCACCTTCTTAAATGTATTCCTTTTTGACCATCCGGATCTCTGTCCTTCCAGGCCTGCCCCCGGACCCTCAAGCCCATGTCATTCTCTCCAGGCCCTAATTTCCCTGACCTGATGCTCTCTGATCGAATCTCCTCCGGTTCAGCCAGCCCAGCCTTGGCCCCCGGCTGGGGGAGGAAATGCGAGCCTCTGTTTTCTTTTAGGGGGGAAGAGGTGGGCTCTAACCCGTGGAGGGGGATGGGGGAGAACAGGCCTAGGGCTTTGCAGACCTCCTTCACCCCCCACCCCCCTTCCCCCTTCCCCCGGGAGGGCCTGGCCACATTCCTCTCTCCAAGCAGAAACAGCTGTGGGAGGCCCCGCCCCTCCTGGCCTCCGCCTCGGCCCTTCTCCCGAAGAGGAGAGAACCACTGGGATGGGGATGGGGGTGGAAAAGGGGGGGGGGGAGGAGAGGGCCTTATTGGGTGGGGGGGGGGATAGTACACAGGCCAGCCGTGAACTTGCACTGAAGGCTTGAGGGATCCGGGTGGCCGAGGAAGCTGGGGGAGGGGTACATTAGATGATTCTCTCCATCCCCACATCTCTATCTCTGTCTCTGTGGCTTCTCGTTACGTCTCCATCCCTTCCCATCCCCATGTTTCTCTGGCTCTCCCTTGTGCCTCCCAATATCCCGCGGGGGGGGGGGGGAGGCTTTCTCACCGCGGGTGGCCGCGAGGAAGGCTGGGCGCCCTGGGGAGTCTCAGAGGAGAAGGTTCTTTCACTCGCTTGGGGTCAGGAAGCCCGAGAGGGAGCCGGGGAGGTGGGAGAGGCCGCCCCAGTCAGAGCTGTCTCCAGGCAGAGCAGAAGGGGGGGCGGGGGGAGGGGAGGAGGAGGAGGGAGGGAGAGACAGCATGGGCTGGAGGAGGAAGGCTAAATATACTCTCTGAGGGGAGGTGGGGAAGGGATAGTGGGGGAAGCCCATATTCCAGCCCGAGCCCCACATTTTCAATGCACCCTCCGGAGGAAATGTAGTCCTACCCCTTCCAGCAGGAAGGACCAAAGTTATTCTTGCTGATACACCTTCTAGCAGGCATGAATAGGCACCATGCTAACTCTAGAGGAATGACAGTGTGGTGGGAAAATCAGTCTACATTTGAATCTTACTCTGTGTAACCTTGGGACTCAGTTTCCCTCTCTACAAAGTGAAGGGGTTGGACCAGATCAGTGGGAAGCTCTCAATGTTTTGAAATCCATCGTCTCTCCAAAGTGTTCTTTGGCATCTGGCCCTGAAGAAGCTGAGGGGAGGGTTGGGGAGGAGAGGTGGGGAAAGTCTCTTCCAGGGCCCCCTTCTTTCTGCCCTAAATAGGGAAGGAACTGACTCTTCTGATGAAGCCCTGCCCCTTGCCCCTCCCATCTCCTTGACCAAAGAGGCCAACACTCCCCTTCTTACTGTCCTCCATCTCCTAACACCCAGACAGGAATCATAGTGGAGAGACCAACGCCTGGGAATGGTTCTGATCTGGACTTTGGATATAAACCAGAGGCATGTCCTTCTCCCTTACTCTGTGTCTCAGTTTCCCCAATTGTAAAAGGAGGGCATTGAAGAAAGTTTTTTTGAGCTGCACTTCTATGAACAAGTATGTGTTTTATTTCTCTTAATATAAGACCAAGCAGAAAAAATTCCCACATGATCTATGCCCAAAATACATGTCCTTGAATGTATCACCTCTGTGTCCGGAAGTTGGTAAGATAGACCACCGCCAGTCCTCTGGAATCATGGGTTGATCATTTCACTGTCTGGAAGTCTAAAGTCTTTGAAAGACTTGTTATTGTAGAAGTTGTCTTCCTGGCTCTTATTACCTCACTCGGTATCAGTTCGTAAAAGTCTTCCCAGGTTTCTCTGAACCCATCTCTTTTGTTATTTCTTATGTCAGTTGGTCTATACACATTTCTTAAACATCTTCATTGTGCTGAGCTCTGGCAAAGAAAGGTAAAAATTGGTCCCTATCCTCTAGGATCTTACAGTCTAATGGGGAGTGGGGGTGGGGAGAAGCAGGCAAAAATGGCACAATGATATTCCATTACATTCATATAGCATGATTTGCTCAGCCATTCACCAGTTGATGGGCACTCCATTTAGTTTCCAATTCTTCCCTGCCACCAAGAGCTGCTCTTAATGTTTTTGTACCTCTGGATCCCATTTCTTTCTATTTTGTCTGCCTTTTAGCTTTGACAGTATCTGCTTCTAAGATAGGTCCTAAGGCAATTAAAGCTCCATTCATAAGGACCTAGCTTCCTGTGGATGTAAATACTCATTATTCTAAGGTTCAAAGTGAAAGATTTTATAAGTGTAAAGTTCTACAAACTTTGACCTACATCCCCTGACTCTGGCTTTAGATGGAGCAGGTTCAATCTTTTTGTTGTTGTTGTTTTTCAATCAATGCTAAGTATTGGTTCCAAGGCATTAGAGTGGTAAGGGCTAGGCAATTGGAGGTAAATGACTTGCCCAGAGTCACACAGCTACTAAGTGTCTGAGACCAGACCTCCCATCTCTAAGTCTGGCTGCCCCTATCAGGTTCAATCTTGAGGAGTTATAGAAAAAAAAAAACCCACCTATTGGCCTATGTTGACCTACCCAGAGTTTCCACTGGGGGATTCCAAAAAATAAGTCCCAGTACAGCTTTTGTCTATGTCTCCACAGCAGTAGGCAAAGTCCTCCACTTCCATGGAAGCAGTAAAGATAATCATACATATAGGACAGCCTTTATTTTTCATATATATATATTCCATAAACAATGGCCCATTCTCCTTTGGTGAGTCTCATCCTCCTCCCAGGATTCTAGGCAGTTCCCCAGATTCTATGGTTTGCATTCCCCATTAGAAAAAAAAATTCATAAGGCATCACTCCTCCTCTGGACAACTTAGTGAGTCTAATTCTTCCTGAGGGTCACTTGCAGCCTTATTTTATTATCCCAAGGGGTTCACGTCCAAGAAGAGATATATAAACTTGGTTTGGTTAGACACCGACTTCAGCTTTCTGATCCTCTTGCTGTGTGTGGTAGTGATGCTGGGCTGGGGGACATCTTTTTTATTCCACTGGGCTGGTGGTGCTCAGGTTCAATAGAAGAAGGACTTTGTAAAAACCTGGATAAAGTACAGAAGATATAGACTGAGGGACACAGAGGGATGGGGGGGGGGAAGGTAAGTTGGGGCTTTCCCATCTTTCTCTAGAAGGCTGGGGCCCTGAATTTTCCAGGCACTCAAGGAAATTCCCATTGCTCTGTCAAGGAAACTGGAGTCAGGAATGCCCTTCTTGGTTCTTGGAGGTGATAATGCCCAATTTTCCATGTGCTTCTGCCTTTTGGTTGCCACTGGTAATAATATTAATAGTTAGCATCAACTTGGCACAGTGCCAAGTACTTGCAATTGTTATCTCATTTGATTCTCACCTGGGAGGTAGGTGCTTATTATTATCTTCATTTTGTAGCTCAGGAAACTGACTTAGAGAGTGGTGAAGTGATTTGCCCAGGATTATACAGCTAGTTAATGTCCAAGTCTGGATTTGAATTCATTTCTTCCTGACTCTAGGCCAGTGGTCAAGTCAGTATAATATCTCATTGAAAATCTCTCTTAGGTCTTTGGCTTTTTAGTCAGTCAAGTTCTCTCAGGATTTTACAGGCAAAAAGTCATCTTTGTAACCGACCCCCTTACCTCTTTTTTTTTTTTGACACAGCACAATAACTCTAAGCCAATCAATTCATCTTCAGTCCTTGAGTTTGGGAATATAACCCAAGCTCCAAACCCAAACTTAGTCCCTTATAAAGCCAGCCCTCTCCCTTTCCAAAAGTGTATTTACAGGGTGTCCCAAAAGTCTTAGTGCAGTTTATGGTGCTCATTCTGATTGAGTTTTACCTCCTTTCTGCCCTCAGGAAAGGGTATCAGGATACCTGTTGAACTCCTACACATCTATAAGAGCCAAATTCAAGTCCTGTTTCCTCCCTTTGAAGTCCTTCAGATCCCTCGAACCATCCTTATTTTGTTAAACTCTGGTACACCCATATAACATTTTGTATCACTGTTGTCTGTATATCATAGCTATGGCTCACACTGACAAGATGCTTCAGGGTTGACAAAAGCATTCACAACGTCTTAGGGATTTGTCATATCTCCTTCCTAGATTGGAAGCTCCTTGAGGATAGGACTACTAAGGCCATGGAGACCAAATCCCTCATTTTTTACAAAGGGAGAAACTGAGTCCAGTGGAGGTAAAGCAGTTTACGATCATAGACAAAGCTGGAAGGGACTTTGTAGATGAGCTGCCTTCATTTAAGCTCAGAAGGGCTGAGGGACTGGCTGGAGGCCAACAGAGCTAGTAAGGGGCTGTCCTTATCCAGTGCTCTTTCTCCTGCATCACTGGTGGTTACTGAAGCTTTGTAGTGTTCCCAAGCCACTGTAGCCTCTTAATAAGGAGTTGTTGATTGAGCTGATTTCAAATTTCTGAATCCAAAGACAAGACAAGATGAGGGTTAAAAAAGAGTTGTTGTCTCTCAAGACAAACGAGAGAAAGCTCTTTCCCTTTCAGTCTTTCTCCTTACTTTCAGGAACAGATTAAGACTTAAGTGGGGCTTTAGGGCATGTCCTACAGGGTCCTGATCCCTGGTGAAAACTCTCCCCATCAAGATTCCAAACTAGTCTGGAATTTAGAGTTTAATAATGTTTCCTGGAGCATAGAAGGTTAAAAGATTTGTCCAAGGTTATACAGCCAGTGTGTGCCAGAGAAAGGACTCAGGTTCATCCTAGCTCCTGGCCAACCTCTATCCAAGCCAATCATAGGAGCTTTGTTAAGCACTTACTGTGTGCTAAGCACTGTCCAGGGTGCTGAGAGCATAAAGACAAACCTAAAAGTCTCTACCCTCAAGGGGCTTACCTTCCACTGGGGAGAAACAAAAAGGAAACCGAGAAGCAAATGCAAAATAGATACAGAGTGGCTTCTGGGGGGAGGGGAGGAGGGATCACTAGCCACTTTGGTAACATGAGCTGAGCTTTGAAGGTAGTTTAGGATCCAAAGGGGTGGGGGTGAATAGGAAGAACATTTTAGACAGACCAAAGTTCTGTGCAAAGGCATGGACATGAGGAACAGCAAGGAGTTTGCTTGGCTGAAGTGATGGGAATAAAGGAGAATCAGCCTGGAAAGCTGGGTGGGAAGGAGATTATGAAGTGATGCCAAGCAGAAGCAGTTAGTTAGAGGCAGAGCCATTGAGTGTTTTGGAGCAGGGGAGCCTGATGGTCAGTGTATGCACAGGAGCCTCTGACTTTGAAGGGAAGGTTTTCCAATTCCAAAGTTCTAAACTCAACTCCCCCAAGAAGTCTCTGCTCTCTTCTCCTTCTCTCATTGGAATCATGGATGAGTCAAATTTTAGGTCTTCATAATCCATATATTCATAACTTCAATAGCAATTCCTCAGCCACAACCTAAACTCCCAGTTTATTCCTGGCACTCTTTGCTGGGAACTTGAGATTCTATGTGTCAGGGCAAGGGGGCAGCTATGTCTGCATGAGTTTCTCTCCTTCCCTTCCCCTCACACTCATTGTTGTTCCAGGAGGCCCTGCCTGGGTTGATGTGGGAATTGGGTCAACATCTGGGAGAGCTGAGCTTGGATGCTGAAGGCCTGGAGGAAGATGTTGGGCTGAGTTCAGGTGAGAGGAAACCCAGCAACCTCGATCTAAAGCCCTCAACTCTGAAATTGAGGCCCCAACCTACCTTCCCTCTTCTTTTTGTCTCTTATCCATCTCTCCCCTCCCTTCCCCCCTCTTTCTGCCCTTCAGTCTCTCCCTTCTGTACCTCATCCAGGTTTCTATGAAGGCCCTTCCCCTACTGGTCCAGACTCCCCTCCTTCAACTTTTGGAGCTGACAGTGGTTTCTCCGGCTCGGGTTCCTACAGCCGTCTGGGCCCCTCTGAGCCTCGGGGAGCATTTGCCAGCGAGAGGCCCAAGTCTCTGGGTAAGAAGGCCAGGAAAGAAATGCTTGAATAAGTAGAAGAGAGCAGGAGGGGGCCCAGGAAATTGGGCCAGTGAGTCATGGACTTTCATAACTCCAAAGGGAACTTTGGTGAGGACATCTGGAGGATGTGTGTGTGTGTGTGTGTGTGTGTGTGTGTGTGTGTGTGTGTGTGTGTGTTACAAAAGGTAAGGAGGGAAGAGAAGAAAGAGAGAAAGAGAAGAGAGACAATGTATATCCTCAGGGCTTGAGGGAGTGAGTGGGTAAGTAGCTGGATATGAGGTCATGTTCCTGCCCTTGCCCTGCTGTGTGGCCTTGGATAAGTCTTCTCTTCTTTTTGAGCTTCAGCTGCCTATATCTATAAAATGAAGGGGTGATTCCAGAATGAAGGGCCATGAAATTCTTGTGTTCTGCCTGGGTAATCAGGCAAGAGGGCTGGCAGAGAGAGGAACTGGGGGATAGTTAGTGGAAAGGGACCCATCCACCTAGAGCTGGAAGGAAGATCAGATAACAGGAAGAAGAATTCAGTGCTTTACAGATTTCAAAGCTCGTTTGATCAACCTATACCTATAAGGTCAGTGCTATTATTATCCTCATTGAATTTTGAGAAACATTAAGTAACTCGCCCTGGATTATGCAACTCACAAATATCTGAGGCAGGATTGGAATTTTTCCAGCTCTTCCTGAATCCAAATACAACACTCCATTCACTGTGATCCCATCTAGAGGCCATCTTGTCTCATTAAAAACAAACAACTCTTGCCTTCTGTCTTAAAATCCATTGGTTCCAGAAAAACAGTAATGACTAAGCATTACTGGGGTTAAGTGACTGGCCCAGGGTCACACAGATAGAAGGTGTCTGAGGCCAGATTTGAATCCAGGACCTCCTGGTTCTCTATCCACTAGCAACCTATATTCCCTAACTCACTCATTTTTACAGATGAGGAAACTGAGGTTCAGGGAGACTGACTGACTTATCCTAGGTTACACAAGTAATGCCAGAGGTGAGATTTGAATTCAGGTCTTCAGACTACAGAGAATGTACTATTTTCATTGTTGGAATAAGGGCTGGTCCTGTGATTTCACCCAGGTGAGGACATTCTTTCTATCAATTCTGCCCTTATAGTTTTTAGGAATTGTCCAGAGTGCTGGGAGAATAAGTGTCAAGCCTGGGATTCCTGGGCCAGGCTGTATCAGAGGCCACATTTGAACCACTGTTTATCAGCTTTGCCACTCTTGTTTAATCACAGCTGAACTCTTTGCTACCAAAGGACTCTTCAGTAACCCTATGCACCACTGCAAGCCAATACTGGCCACAGGGTTTTCTTGGCAAAGATCCTGGAGTGGTCTGCGTTTCCTTCTCCACAGAGGCCAACAGGTTAAATGACTTGCCTAAGTTCACACAGCTAGGAAGTGTGAGGGCAGATTTGAACTCAGGTGTCTCTGACTCCAGGCTCAGTACTCTATCCACTGAGCCACCTGGTTGCCTCCTAGTTCTACTCTTCTAACCTGTAAATAGGAAAAGGGCAAAGAACTTTGGAGAATTGTCTTTAGTGGCCATCTACTGCATCTGGAAGGGGAAGCATTCCCTCATTGGCTTGTTGGGTCTCATAGTTAAGTCCTTCGTGGAGTGGCTTCAGCATAGAGGAAGGGATTGCAAATATGGCTTATGCTGGGAGTTCTGGCTCTCCCTGAGTGTGCCTCTGTTTCCTCACCTGTAAAATGAAATGACCAGATGATGTCTCAGATCTCTTCCAAAGTTAAATTTCATGTGGTTGGTTTCCTGTTAGGAAAATAACTGAGCTGGAGTAGATGGTCTCTTTAAAAAGAAACAAACGCCAGTGCTTTCTATTGGTTACAAGGCAGAAGGGAGGCAAGGGCTAGCAATGAAAGTTAAATAACTTGCCAGGGTCACACAGCTAAGAAGGGTCTGAGGTCAAATTTGAACCTAGGACTTCCCAACTCTAGGCTTAGTGTTCCATTCACTGAGCCATCCAGCTGCTCTCTAAATAGATTGTTTTTATTGTTTTGTTTTTAAATCCTTGCCTTCCATCTTAGAGAACTGATATTAAGCATCAGTATCAAGGCGGAAGAGCCATAAGGACTGGGCACTGGGGGGTAAGTGACTTGCCCAGGATCACACTGCTAGGCAGTCTGAGGTCAGGACAGAGGGTCCCTTAACATCTTTTCTTCCAACTCTGATTTTCTGAGTTCCCTAGAAAGGAGAGAATGGGGCTGGGAAAGAGGTGAGGGGGGAGGGAAGGGAAGTGTTCCTTCATGAAAGGAGGAGACCCGTCTCCAGCCGCTCTTATCTCCTCTTCCTGCAGGAGAAGCTGGCCCCAGCTCCCAGGAGGCCTCTGGGGGAGGCCGGGCAGCTGTGCCCCGCTCCTTCTCGGCTCCCTACCCAACGGCTTCGCAGGAGACCGGGCCTGGGGGCGTAGCCACCTCCTTTTTGGCGCCCAGCCCGCTGCATGCAGTGGCTCTGCAGAGCCCCCGCCTGCGCGGCCGCTTCTATGCGGACTCCCCAGTCACCGGGCCCCCCGAGGACGCTGCTCCAGGCCGCCACTTGGAGAGCTACATCTCGGGCCTTCTGCGGCGCCGGCGGCGGATCCGCGGGCGGCCAGGCCCAGGCCAACCCCGAACCAGTCCCGGTCCCGGACCGGCCGAGCCGTCGGCGGCTCTCCGACGGCAGAACAGCGCTCGGCAGCGACCGGAGGAGCCGGCGCACTCTGGTGGGGGCGGCTCTCCTGGGCCCGGGGGCTGGCCGCCCTGGGACTCCAGCCCGCCCTCGACCGAGCCTGTGCCGGCGGCGGCGGGCTCATCACCCCCCAGCCCAGGCGAGGGCCGCTTGGTGAAGGCCCAGTACATCCCTGCAGCCCACGGAGCTGTCCGCGGTCCCCCAGTGGCCCGCGCCGCCCGCAGAAAGGGTCCGCCTCCCCCACCTCTTACTCGAGGCCGCAGCGTGGAGCTGTCCCCTCCCCGCGAGCGGCCGCGACCCAGCGGCGGCACCCGGAAGGGCCGCTTCCCAGACGGGGCGGTCCGCCGCGGCTCCCCGCGGGGCAAGAAGGCCGCCCGCTCGCAGTCCGAGAACAGCCTTCTGAATCGGCCCGGCGCCGGCCCGGCGGAGCCCAAGTACCACACCGTGGAGAGGGAGGAGCCGCGGCCCGGCCGACCTCGACGGCCTCCGGCCGCCCCCGCCGCTGCCGCCGCCTCCTCCTCCTCGCGCCGCTGGCGCTCCACTGCCGAGATCAGCGGCGAGGAGGCCGAGGGTGGACGGAGGGCCAAGGCGGTCCCACGAGGGGGGGCTGGCCGAGCCGCCGGGGGAGCCCCGGGGCCCTCGCCCGCCCCTCCCCGCCGCCTCCTCTACGGCTGTGCGGGCAGCGACTCGGAGTGCTCGGCGGGCCGCGGCGGGGCCGGGGGCCGCCGGGCTCCCCCTCTGGGCAGCGTCGGCGGCAGCTACGGGGGCAGCTACGGCCCAGCCTACGGTGAGAGCGAGTCGAGCGCCAGCGACGCCGAATCCCTGGCCTTCAGCTCAGCCTCCAGTGACTCGGAGGGCAGCGGCGGTGGCCTGGTGTGGCCCCAGCAGCTGGCAGCCGCCTCGGCAGCTGCAGGCCCGGCCGGGGGTCCTGGAGGGCCCCAGGGGAAGGTCTTCGTCAAGATCAAGGCCTCCCACGCCCTCAAGAAGAAGATCCTGCGGTTCCGCTCCGGCTCGCTGAAGGTTATGACCACGGTGTGAGCTTCTAGGGCGCAGTGCAGAGCCCTCTCTTCCGTGGCGGATCACACTGCTAGCCAAGAACGCCTTGGGTCGCCCGCTGATGCAAACTCGGCCTCAGTTTCCCTCACTGTAGAATGGACTCAGTGAAGTAGGCGGTGTGGTGGAAAGAGATTTGGAATGAGGAGATCTGGGTTCAACACCTCTGCCACTCACTAGCTGAGTGACCTTGAGCAAGTCCCTTCCCCTCTCGAGGCCTTAGTCGCCTCCTCTGAAAAACGAGGCGGTTGGACATATGACTTCTAAGGTCCCTGCCAGCTCTGACATTCGATGAACCTACGAGCCTCTAAGTAGCCCCTGCCCTCTGGAAGGTGTCTCTATTTCCCTATCCCTTTCTGGCCAAGGAAATCCCCTAAGTTTGGACGCTCTTCTCCCTCACGTACCTCTATGGGCCCGTTTACAGTCCATTCAGTTGGGCCACATTTCTACTCGCTTTCCAATCCCTATCCTACCTGTAGTGGAGACTCCCTCGATGGCCAGTAGACTGTGGGAATATCTCTCCTAACCTCTGACGCGGTACACTGTGGGTCTCCAATTGGTCCAGGTAGAATCCAGTAGGGCTGAGCCTCCCTGTGACCTTCTCTGATCCAGCTTGGGAGCTGCAAAGTAGTTGAGAGACGGAGCTCCCTGGTGCTTCCTAGCCCTCTCCTGGCGACTAACCTCGGGGTCAGGAGTAAAACGGGATGGGGGAGGAACCCAAAGATCCCCAGGGATAGAAGACTAAGGAGGCCGGAGGGGGACCAATCCTCATTAGTTCTGGTTTTTAAATGACTGTATTTATTATAACGACGGCGACTCCCCAGGCAAATGAGTGTGGGAAGGTGGAAGGTGTCGATCTTGTTCAGCACTCACCTTTGCCCCAAGGGAGCCAGACCCTGTCTGTTTCTATATTCTCTTTGTAAATAAATTCACAGTGTTATCCCCGTGGTGGCTTCCTCTGGCCCTGGTCCTGACATGGCCGCCGTGTAGAGATGGCAGCCTTGGCGTACTCTCTTCCAATTTAATCCAATAAGCATTTTTAAAAATGTGTTTTCTATAGGGAAGTGGATAGAGAGCCAGCTTTGGAGTCAAAAGGACATAGGTTCTAATTTTGTTTCTGATGCCTACAAGCTGTGTGACCCTGGGCAAGTCACTTAACTTCCTAACGCTTTAGAAGACTCTTTTAAGACCAGAGGCTGCAGAACTGTTGTTACTCTCTGTTGGTGGAAGGAATTCCCTCCACCAAGGAAATCACCTCCTTTGCCATTTCAGAGCATACTCTATGACCTCTAATTAGAGAGAATCGCTTCCAGGTAGGTCCCGGGATGCTGAGCAGTCAAAAGGTCACCCAGACCTTAGGTGTTGGGGGTGGAATCGAATCTAGGTGGTCCTTACTTCTGGCTGCCCCTTAGCCTTGCTTCCTCATGCCCTGAGGATATACAGACAAACTGAGCAGAAAGCATGCAAGCAGGTAAGACTGTATGATGGTTTGCTGAGAGGAAGCATACTGATAAATGAAAAGATCCAGGAAGGCTTCCCAGGGAGAGAACCATGAATGAGCCAATAGGGAGCAATAGGAGCTCTTGAACAGGGGGAGTCATATGGTCAGACTTGTATCTGGAAGGAAATGAGGGATTCCGAGGCAGAAGTGAGGAGGGAGTACTTTTAATTCAAGTCAACTGTCCTTTCTTAAGTGCCTATTAAGTGCCCTGCACTGGACTAGCAGCTGGAGACGCAGAGATAAGAAACTGACACCATACTGGGCAGAGTATCTAGACAAGCAGATGCCAATGAGAAATGACATACAAAATGAGGCTCGGGTTGGTGGGGTTTCATGGTAACTCCCAGAGGAAGATATTGCCTCTTCTCAGAAACTTAGAACTTTAGAGAGTTGTCTAGGGCACTGAGAAGCCAAATGACTTGTCTAGGGTAACACAGCTAAGGAAATGACAAAGGTAGGACTTGTACCCAGGTCTTCCTAGCTAGGAGACCAGCTTTCTATTGATGACCACTGGCTGGCTTCTTCTCATACAAAATCAATACAAAGGCTATTTGGGTGAAGGAAAGCACGAATGATTGGGGGAAGCAGGAAAGGCCTTTTGTAGCCGGTACTTGAACTGTGGCTCATTTTCTGTCTCTGAGAAGGGACCAGCCGAGTCTCTGGGGATGCTTCCCAGCCCTGACGTTTGATTATTCCGTATGTCTCTGGTGTCCTTGAGTGTTCTTTCCAAGTCTTAAGGCTTCCGTTCCTGCCATCCATCCCACCCTGGGACCACTTCCTGACCCTCTGTGGGCAGGGATAAACTTTAAATTGAGATGGGCACAACAGCTGCCCTCCCAATAGGTCAATCCACACACGTTCATTGATCTCTGATGTTCCAAGGCACTGTGAGAGGCACCAGGGGGACAAGAAACCCTTCCCAGTGCCTACATGCTCTCCCCTCTTTTCCCGTCTCCCAGAAGCCCTCGTTTTCAAGGCTCAGATCTGAAGAGATCTTGGCTCATTTTGCCCTCTCCCGGCCCCCTCCCCCTCAGCTGCTAGTGGCCCTCCCCTTCGGCCTTGTATTTATTTGGTAAATATTTTGTATATATTTATTTATGTCCATGTTGTCTCCCCTGAAAGAATGGAAGCTCCTCGAGGGCAGGGACTGTTTTCCTTTGTGTCTTTGTATCCCCAGCGCCTAGCACAGAGCCTGGCCCATAGCAGGCACATAATAAAAGCTTGTTGACTGATTGCCTTCAAGGAGCTTCCGCTCTATCGGGAGAAACAACCGGTGACTCCTCTCCGAAATGGCGCAGAGACGGAGGCTTGAGGGAAGCGAGGGCTTCTAGGAGGTGGAGATAGGAGGGAGAGCAGCAGCAGGCACAGGGCTCCGAGGGGGACCACAAGGCCTTGCGAAGACACAAGACTGAAACTTGCCGGGTGCAGTGGGAGGTCTGAGGGAGCTCATTACAGACCATCTCATCTCGGCTGGGTTTCTCGGCTTCTCTCCCTGCCCCCCACCTGGCTATGGGGGATGGGGAACAGGGCTAGGCCGTCCTCTCTCCGCGGCTCAGCCAGCCTCCCATCCCTTGCTTATGAGAAGCAGATGCTGGGGCCGGCCGGGAAGCCGGGAGTGGGCCCCCACCCTTCGCCTCGCACAGACGCGGCTTTCTCCTCCAGGAGAAGGGGGGAAGGCCATCCCCCGCCCCCCTCAGAATGTCAGAGCCCCAAAGCTGCGCCAGGGGCTGGGGGGTGGGGGGAAGCACTTGACAGGCAGACTCCCTCCTTCCCGGGGCTAGGAAAAGAGCCCCTGCCTTCCCTTCTGGATTCTGCCCCCTCCCCCCACCCTCCGGGTCCTGGCGCCGATTCCTCTTTCAGTGACTGGGGGGCCCTGGTCCCTCCTGGCAGCTCCAGCCGCCCCTGATGCGTTCCAGATGTTGGACTCGCCACTCCTTCCTTCCCCCTCCAATGCAGGCACCTTCTCCTGCCTCTTGTTCTTTGCCTTTTCCTCCCGCCCAGGCTTGGAACTGATGGGGCTGGGGGGATGCCAGGATCCCTCCCCCCGCCCTTCCAACCCCCAACTAAAGCAGGGACCCAGAAACCCCCAGCCCCCGGAATCGGCAGAAGGAAGCCTCCTCCCCGCTTCCCCCCCCCCCCCTTCTCTGCCCTCCCCGCTTCATAGCCGGCCTGGCGCCGGCTGACTCAGCCCCTATAAATAAACACTGAATTTGGGTGAGCTGGGAACTCTCGCCCCCTTCTCTCGGCATCCCTCCCACCCCTAATTTTGGGACCGGCCCACAGTGTCCCTCCCCTTTTGCTAGGCCCCTCCCCCAGACGGTCCCACCTCCCATTGTCCCCACCTCTCCAGGGCATCCCACTGATTGGTCGAGGTTCTTCCAGGCCCTCAGGGATCTCCTCCTCCCAAACCCCGCTGCCACAAGCCTTGTTTTTCCCCAGGCCCACGTGGATGTGGACCAGTTTCCTTCCCTGGGGGGCACCAGTTCATTTGGAAGCCCAGCTCTGCACCTGCCTTGGAGACTGGGGGAATTAACTAGAGGTGGGGCGTGCGGGAAGTGAGACAAAGAGACACTCTGACACCCCGATATGTATATTAGAACTGAAAGGGTCCTCAGTCCAATTTCACGGGTGGGGAAACTGAGGTCCAGAGGATTAAAGAGATTTGCCTTTGACTCCAGATCTTTTTGTTCTAAAGCCACTGGACCCCACAGGAAATGCAATCGAGGCAGAATCTTTAGATTTTTAGATCTTTAGAGCTTGTGGGAGCTATTTACTTGAGAGTGAATCCAAACAACCCCCTTGACAAGGGATAACTCAGTGTTTTGTTTTGTTTTTAAACCCTTACCTTCCATCTTAGAGTCAATACTGTGTATTGGCTCCAAGGCAGAAGAGTGGTAAGGGCTAGGCAACGGGGGTCAAGTGACTTGCCCAGGGTCACACAGCTGGGAAGTGTCTGAGGCCAAATTTGAACCCAGGACCTCCCACCTCTAGGCCTGGCTCTCAATCCACTGAGCTACCCAGACGCTCCCAACTCAGTGCTTTCTCGAAGGAGAACCTCTAGGGAAGGAGGTCTCACTACCTCCTCAGGCAATGTATTCATCTTCTGGGCTGGGCATCTAATAGGAAGTTTTCCCTTACATCAAGCTTCAGTGGGCCTGCTGGTAGTTTCCTCTCATTGATCCTCTTTTCCCAGTGGGGCCAAGCTGAACAAGGCCCATCCTGCTGCTTCCAGTGACAGCCCTTCACAGAGCCAGGTTTGCTGTGATGCCCTCTTCCAGGCTAAACACCCTCAGATCCTCTCGTGGCGTCATCTCCATGTCCTGATCATTTCCCTCTGGAGGACTTCCAGCTTGTCACAGATGCTCAAAGGGAGATAGACGGAGACCCAGAGGCAAAGAGAGCGGAGCAAAATAGGAGCAGAGCCAAGCACCGGCCTCAGGACAGAAGAAAGGGAGTGTGGGAGGGAGGGAAGCAGACAGGGAAAGCAACACTGAGGGAGAAAAGCCACTGACAGGATGCCCACCCACAGAGGGGAAAGTTAGCCCTCCACACAGGAGCTGTTTCTATTCATTTCTGTTCCAATATGTTGCAGGCACTGTGCCAGGCACTGGGAATACCAAGGCCCAAACTGAACAAAGGCTACCCTCAAAGAGCTAACATTCTACGGAATCATATGCAGCCCATTGCGGTTCAGTCATGCCCAACTCTTTGAAACCCCATTTGGGATTTCCTGGCAAAGATTCTGGAGTGGTTTGCCGTTCCTTCTCCAACTCCTTTTACAGATGAGGAAACTGAGGCAAACAGGGTCACACAATGTCTGCGGCCAGTTTTGAACTCCTGTCTTCCTGATTACAGGCTGAGCACTCCGTCCACTGAGCCACCTAGCTGCAACACTTATAGAGTAGCAACTAGTTGAGATGGAACAGGGAGGCTTCCCTTAGAGGTGGCCCCTGAACTGAGTTTAGAAGGAAAGAAATCATCAAGAGGCAATGGGAAGTGAGGAAAGAGAGCATTCTCTGTCTGGAGGAGGCCTGTATGTGCAATGGAAAGGCGATTAACCTCTGCCTGCCTCAGTTTCCTCAACTGCAAAGTAAGGATAATATATACATACTTCAAAGGATTGTTGTCAGGATCAAATGAGTTGTCATTTGTAAAACCATTTAAAATAGGACTTGGCATGTAGTAGGTACTTAGAATAAATGCTTATTCCATTCCCTTCCTCTTTTGCCTCCTCCTCATAGGAGCTAGCATCTATATAGAATGTTAGGGTTTCCAAATATTTTACAGATATTACCTCAATTTACCTTGAGCCTAAGAAGCAGAGTACTTTCACTAACCTCATTTTATAGATCATGACAGTGAGGCAGAGATGAAGTGACTTGTCCAGGGTTACACAGGTAGAAAGTATGGGAGGCAGAATTTGAACTCCAGATCCAGTACTTCATCTACTGTGCCATCTAGCTGACTCTGTTGACCTTATCCATTAAGGAAGAGTTGGGACATAGAAATCATGGTGGGATTGGGAAGGTACAAACAGTTATTAAGCACCTACTATGTGTCAGATACTATACTAAGTACTCTACTAATGTTCCCACTTGATCCTTATAATGACTCTGAGAGGAAGGTGCTATTATTATCCCCACTCAACAATTGAGGAAACTGAGGCAGACAGAGTTTAACAGACTTGTCCACAGAAACACAGGTAGAAGTCTTGGTGACTCCAAGTCCAGTACTCTAACCACTGTACCACCCAACTGCCTCCATTACCTCTGTTCCTTAGTAAACAACTAGAATATAGTCATGAATGGGATTAAAGTGAAATGACTGAATGAGCTAGCTTCAGCCAGACTAGAAAGGACCTTGAATGGCAAGCTCAGTAGTTTGTGTTTTATTATTGAGTCAATAGGAGCCACTACAGATTTTTGAGCAGAGAGAAATGGCACATTCAGACCTGTGACTTAGGGAGATTATTTTTGCATCTACAAACAGATTGTAGAAGAGAACGTTTGGAATCAGAGGGGCCAATTAGGAGGCTGTTAAACAGTCCAGGAAAGGTGAGGGATGGGGGCTGAAGTGGTTTGGCACAAGTGAGAGAATGGAAGATATACAAGAGACTTTGGTCAAGTGTCATGGATAGGGCTTGTCAACTGATTGGAGGGGGAAGTTGAGGGAGGGGAAAGAGTCCAAGAAGACTGAGGTTGCTAATCTGGGTGGCTGGGAGAATGGTGGGACCTTAAGCAGAAACAGGGAAGTTTGGAGAAAGGATGGGTTTGGGGGAAGGTAATGGGTTCCAAGCTTGAGAAGCCTCCAGAAGAACTAAGGAGTGATGGTTAGCAGACAGCTGGTGATGTAGGAGCTCAGGAGAGAGATCAGGGCTGGGTATGTAGTCAGGAGAGGCATCTGCATCATGATGATACTCGAATACTTGGGAGCTGGTGAGATCTCCAAGGGACAGAGTGCAGAAGGAGAAGAGAAGTGAGCCCTGATGGAGACTTTTTTTTTTCTTCTGAAAAAGAGGAGCTAGGGAGAAGACAGGAAATAGAAAACTGCTTTGGGGCAAGGCATCTTCAGTCAAATGGGTGGCTGGGTGGTTGCCAACTCCCTCTGAGTGCTTGAGATTTCTCTATCTCTGCTTCTAACTCATGGTGTGACCTCAGGCTCATTTCTCTCTCTGGGTCTCAGTTTCCACATGTGTAAAATGAGGGGCAGAACCTCAATGATCTGAACTCCCTTTTCAGCTTTAATATTCTAGAGTAGTAAATTCTAAGAATATGGATTGACCCACCAGAGCTGACTAGCACAAACACAACCCAAACGAGCAGAGATTGAGGTAGTGCTCGACCCTCTTGTCCTCCCTCTGCCTCTGAGCCATTAAGTTTCCGTGGGGCTTTGAGATCCTCAGCCTGGCCACCAGGGATTTAGCAGGGCTCCTCTTTGCTCCTTTGTCACCTCCTTGTGGCTGTTTCAAGCATCACAGCCTGGGCTCCGGCAGATCTGGGGTCCTTCCAAGGGAGAGAGGGGCTCAAAACTGGCTGCCCAGGGATGGGGAGGGAGGGAGGGTTTCTTTATCTGCTAAAATGACACCCTTAGCGGTCCTGGTGTCTTTGGCGATGACTGAGACTGGGAGTGTGCATATGCTATTGTGAGAGGGACTTGAACCCGGGGTGCGTGACTGGCTGCTTGAATCAAGTCCCACTAATTAAGGATGGGGTGCTCGAATGGCTGTGTGCACCGGTGTGGGCACTGTGGGCACCTGGGACTGTTCACTGGGTCTGTAGCAGTCTCTGTCACTGGATGGGAAATGCTGGCTGGGTGATGGATGGAGGGAGTGAGTGAGTGACCGTGCACATCTGCTGACTGCTGACTGTGTGTGTGACAGAGATGGTGTGTCCAGGGAGTGTGAGTGTGTGTGCATGTGCGCGCACTCGCGCTCGTGTGCTCGCTGGAGTGTTCGTGTGTGAGATCAGGCCTTGAAGAGGCCCTAGGGACAGGGAGCAGGGGAGGGTGCGGGGATCTGAGAGAAGGGGGGCAGGGGCGGGGCTGCCCCCAGGGTGCTCTAGCAGCTGCTCCCTCCAGCCTCAGCCTCAGCCATTGAGGCAGAGAAGGAGCAACAGGTAAGAGCCTCTTCTTGCCCTCTTCCCCTTCATTGACTTTCTTTCTGTCCCTGCATCTCGGGGTCCCTGTCCAACCAGCTGTGCCTCCATCCCTCTATCCCTCGTCCATCCTCCCATCCCCATCCTTTCATTTCTCCTCCGACCCTCATCTCCTCGTCTCGCCATCCTCTGCTTTCTCCATCCAGTTGTCCTTCATTATTGCTCTCAATTCCTCTGTTCCCCATCCTATCGTGTCCGTCCTTCTGTCCCTCTGTCCTCTCTCAGTAGTGAAAGCTCAAGATCTATGTGGGTTGGGGGCTGGGAGTCAGGATGTCTGGGTTCTTCTTTTCCCTGGTGCTGGCTAATGAGTGACTATGAGCTGGGGGCTGGGGAAGAGTAAGGGGGCCTCCTGGTGAGGAGAAGAGGGGGCAGCTGGTGCTTAGCTCTTAATGAGTCCCCCCTCTCCAGGCCCCCTTCTCCTCTCCCACCAGGGCCTTAATTCCCTTTTGCTTTAGAGCTGGTGCTAATTGGCATGGGGAGTCTTCCCTCCTCCTTCCTACCTTCCCCTGCTTGGCCCTGACACTCAACAAGACATGAGTATAGCCTATCTCCCACTTACCTCAGCTCCAGGGGAATGGGGAAATAGACAACCAGGCTGGATGGGGGGCAACTGAGACAGAGACCCCCATCTGTTCTCCTATCCATGTTCCCAATCCTATGTCCCAATCCTTATTTCTCTTCCTCCCTCTGAACCCATTCCTGTTCTTTATTCCTGTTATCCCAATTTCTCTGTCCTTCATCACTGTATCCTCAATGATTGCTTTCCTCCATCCTCTTGCTCCCACTGCTTCTTTATCCTTCTGTTCCCTCATTTTCATGTTTTCTTCCATTCCTGTCTTTCATTCCTCTGTTCTCCAACACTCTACATCACTTTGTTTTTCCCATTTCTCTCCCTCCATCCTCACTGAGTTTCCATTTTCTTTCATTCTTTTGTTCTTTATCCCTATCATCCAATCTCTGTCCCCCCATTCACTGTCCCTCTCTCTCCTTCCTCCTTAGCCCCTGCACTCTGTCTCTCTCCACCCTTCTGCTCCATGCATGTTTTCTTGCCTCCCTGACTCTCATCTTTAGATTCCCCATTTCTTTTCTCCACCTCCACCTCTTCCCTATCCCACCCTGTCTCTCATCATTATCTTCCAACTCTGCCCACCCTTCTTTTCCCCATTCCTGTTTCTCATTTCTCATTCTAATTCTCCATCCTTCAGTCCTTCATCTGTGTCTTTCAAGCCTACATCACTACATCCTTCTGTCTAGCCATGCTTATTTTCTCATCACCCCTATTTCCCTCTGTTTCCCACTCTGTTCTCTATGCATCCCTTTCTTCCTCATCCCTATTTTTTGACCTGTTCTCTATAACTCTGTTTCCCTTGATCTACTCCCATCACTCCCATTTCCCCTCACCCATATCTCATCCGTGTTTTCTCCATTCCTGTCCCTCTGACCCTGTGTCTCATCCTTCTATCCCACTGTCTATTTTCTTTAATCCCTGACCCCCATTCCCTTTTCTGTTCTTGTATTCCTGACCCTTTACTTCTGTGCCTTATTCCTATGAATCCTGATTACTTTCTTCCATTTTTTATCTCTATTCTCTCTGTTCCCCATTCCTATTTCTCTCTATCCTTGTTCCCCTTATCTCTATCCTTCATCCCCCTGACCTCCATTCCAATTTCCCTCCACTCCCCTCACCCCTCTCCTTCTAACTCCTCCCAGCCCCTCTGTTCCCTCTCCCTTTGTCCCACTGTCTCTAGAGCATCTGTAGGAGCATTAACCCCTTCCTCACCACAACAATGTCCAACAACATGGCCAAGATTGCTGAGGCCCGAAAGACAGTGGAGCAGCTGAAGTTGGAGGTCAACATTGAACGCATGAAGGTATGCACAATTCAGGAATTGGGGAGCTGGGAATGGAGGTTAGGGAAATTAGGGACAAAGGGGTCCTCTCTTCAGAACTGGGACCTCTATCATCCAGTGGGACCAGAGAGAAGAGAAGGAAAAGCATCTGGTGTCTCCTGTAGTAGATAGAATGTTGGCAGGTCACTTACCTCTTAGAGTCCATTTCCTCATCTGGAATTGGGGTTAGTTAGCAATACTTGTGCTATTTGCCTTGCTGTGTGGCAAAGAAAAGGTGCTTTGTAAGTCAGAAAGCATTCTGTGAAGTACCTTATTCTAGTGAAAAATATGGCATGAAGTGAACTAGATGAAAGTATAATTGGATCCATTCTAATGGCCTGGGAAACATTGAAAGAGGTCTCTAGTGGAGTGCCCTAGGGATCTGTAATTGGCTTTGTAATGCTGAACTTTTTTTTTTAATTAGTGAGTTGGATAAAGGGAAAGGTGGCATCTTTGTGAGATTTGGAAATAATACAAAGTTAGGAAGAAAAGCTGACCCAAGATGAAGGAATCAGGATTCCCCAAGATCTTGCCAGGCTAGAACACTGGGTTGAATCTAATAACATAGGCAGCCAGGTCCCAATGAATGAGAATAACAATATCCCAAGGGACTGAATATGTTTGAATCCACACTTTTGGCAGATATTATTATGTAACATATTGCAACTGGTTTCAGCCCAATGGAAATATGCACTGCAAATCTGAATGGACCACTTCAGAGGATTCATTATTCACACTAGCTCCAATTCAATAAGGACAAAAGTAAAGTTTTATACTCAGGCTCAAGAAATCAGTTTCACTAACACAAAATGGCTAGACAGTTTGTCTGAAAAAAATCTGGGGCCATTAGTGGATTGTAAACTCAGTAGGAACCAATGGTATGCTAAGGCAGCAAAAAAGGAGGAGAAAAAGAAGGAGGAGGAGGAGGAGGAGGAGGAGGAGGAGGAGGAGGAGGAGGAGAAGGAGAATCAGAAAGAAGAGATAGAAGAGACAGACAGAAAGACAGATAGAAAGAAAATAATATAATTAGGAGTTACATTAAGAAAAACATAACTTGGGAGCAGCTGAGTCGTTCAGTGGATTGAGAGAGGAGGTCCTAGGTTCAAATTTGACCTCAGATACTTCCCAGCTGTGTGACCCTGGACAAGCCACTTAATCCCCATTGCCTAGCCTTTACCTTTCTTCTGTCTTGGAGTGAATACATAGTAAGGGTTTAAGTTAAAAACAAAAAACAACTTTTGAGGATAAAAGGGCAATACATCAAAAAACAACTTTTGAGGATAAAAGGGCAATACATTTCATATAGAGACAAATTGTCTCTATGTTGTCTAATAGTTAGAAAACTGGCTACACAGCCATAATCATAGGAGCATAGATTTGAGACCTGCCAAAAATAGTATGTTAGTAGTCACTGAATCCAAATCTCTTCTTTCTTTCTTTCTTTCTTTCTTTCTTTCTTTCTTTCTTTCTTTCTTTCTTTCTTTCTTTCTTTCTTTCTTTCTTTCTTTCTTTCTTTCTTTCTTTCTTTCTTTCTTTCTTTCTTTCTTTCTTTCTTTCTTTCTTTCTTTCTTTCTTTCTTTCTTTCTTTCTTTCTTTCTTTCTTTCTTTCTTTCTTTCTTTCTTTCTTTCTTTCTTTCTTTCTTTCTTTCTTTCTTTCTTTCTTTCTTTCTTTCTTTCTTTCTTTCTTTCTTTCTTTCTTTCTTTCTTTCTTTCTTTCTTTCTTTCTTTCTTTCTTTCTTTCTTTCTTTCTTTCTTTCTTTCTTTCTTTCTTTCCTCCCTCCCCCCTCTCTCTTTCTTTCTGAGGCACATAGAAGAGAAATAACTTGCCTAGGGCCACAGAGCTAGTAAAGGTTTGATGAAGGATTTGAACTCAGATCTTCTTGACTCCAGTTTGGCTTCTTTTCCTGCCTTTGATAAATCCTGATTAGGTGACCTAGGGCTAGACACTCAGGGCTCCCAGGTATTTCCCTAAGACTTCAAGTTGGAAAATAGGTAATGATCTATATTGGTAGGGGGAGTTTTTCTAATGGGAGTTCTCTCTGCCAGTGATATCACAAGTATATTTCCTTTCATTTTCCCAAGCATTCCCTAGTCAGACCACATTTGAGGTACTGTGCTCAATTCTGGGCACCATATTTATGAAAGACACCGGCAAAGCCATAAGGCATCGAAAATCATCCAGAATAGTGAAGGACCTTGATATAAGGATGGATGGAAGGAACTAGGGTTTGTTGTTGTTGTTTTTGAGAAGAGAAAGCTAGAGGTGGGTAGGATGATACTATATTTGTATTGTGTGTATATGTGTGTGTTTTAGACCTTCACTTTCTTAGAATCTGGACCAAGGATCAGTTTCAAGGCAGAAAGAGAGGCAAGGGCTTAGGTAGTAGAGGTTAAGTGACTTACCCAGGGTCACCCAGCTAGGAAGTTACTAAAGCCAGGTTTTGAACCCAAGACCTCACATCTCTAGATTTGGCTCTTTATTGACTGAGCCACCTAGCTGCCCCACTGTATTTGTATTAAAAGGTTATCATGTGGAAGAGAGATTAGACCTATTCTGTTTGTCTTTAAAGAGTAAGTCTAGAAGCAAACAAGGAAATCTAAGCTTCAGGTCAGGAAAATCTTTCTAATAATTAGTCCTAACCAAAAGACTTCCATGTGAGGTAGTGGGTTCTCCCTCACTGGAAATCTTCAAGAAAATGCTGGATGGGCATTTGTTGGGGATGTTGTATTGGGGAATACCTTTGATGAGTAGAGATTTGACTAGTTGATCCCTTCTGACTCGGAAATTCTTTGCTAAAAATATGAATTCTTGGGGGCAGCTGGGTATCTCAGTGGATAGACTCAGACCTGGAGATAAGAGATCCTGGGTTCAAATGTGGCCTCAGGCACCTCCTATCGGTGTGACCTTAGGCAAGTCACTGAATCCCCATGGCCTAGCCCTTACCACTCTTCTGCCTTGGAACCAATATACAGTATTGATTACAAGATGAAAGGTGAGGGTTTAAAGAAAAAAGAATTCTTTCTAAGTAGTAAAGGGCACAAAGATGCAGAAGACCAAGGCTGGAGCTGAGGACCTTATTCTTGCTGCATGCTGTGTGGGCAAGACCTTTTCTCCTTCTGAGCCTCAGTGTTCTCATTTGCAAAAAGAGAAGGTGTGTGTGTGTGTGTGTGTGTGTGTGTGTGTGTGTGTGTGTGGTGCTAGATTTGGCATCAGAGGGCTTGGGTTTGAATCCTTGCTCCTCCTCTTATTCCCTATGGTATGGTAGGTTTGGGTCTCAGTTTTCTGACCAGTAAAATGAAGTAGCTGGGATTTAGGGCTCCATTTAGCTTCAGATCTTTGATTCCACCTAGTTTAAGACCACCTCTCAAATCTCCTCCAGCCCTAAATCTTGTAATCCTATGACAAAACAGCTCTAGAGGGGCAGCCACGTGGCTCAGTGGATAGAGCACCAGCTCAGGAGCAAGGAGGTCCTGAATTCAAATCTGCCCTCAGACACTTGCCCTGCGCAAGTCACTTAACTCCAATTCCCTAGCCCTATGGCTCTTCTGCCTTAGAATCAATAGGAAACTATTCCCAAGAAGGAAGATAAGGTTGTTGTTGTTGTTTTTTATAAGTACTGGGATCAGGGGCAGTTATGTGACTCAGTATATGGAATACCAGATCTGGAATCAGGAGGTCCTGAGTTAAAATCTGCCCTCAGATACTACCTAGCTGGGTGACCCTGGGTAAGTCACAACCCTATTGCCTAGCCCTTACCTCTGTTCTGCTGTGGAACCGATATCTCGAGTCTAATATGAGAAGATAAGGGCTAAAAAGACCCCAAACCCCTGTAGATCCGGTCTGTCACTATGTATCACTGCTGGCATCAGGACTGAGTAGAGACTCGTCCTTCCAATTCTGCTGAAGTTTTAGGTTCAGCCAGCGGGTGTCGCTGCTAGAACCAGGTGGGAGGGAGACTGGGATTCCGAGCTTGGCCAGGGGGTGGCGCTGTGGGTACCAGGACTGGGCGGGGAGCCTGGACCAGAGGCCCCGCCCGAGGGTGTAGACTACAAGCCGCAAGGTAGGGTTGTATTCCCAAGTTCGGCCACGCGGGGCGCGGCTACCATTAGGTCTGGGAAGCAGGCTGCGATTCTAGACCCAGCCATAGGATGGTGCTGCGCACCGGCGACCCCGGCGAGACACTGGCAGTAGTTCCAGACTCGACCAGAGTGTGTCGCCCAAGGGGACCTCTGCGGACTTGAGTGGGCGATGGCTAGCGATGAGCTTAACCCTTTATCTCCCGCTGCAGGTGTCCAAGGCTGCGGCCGAGCTGCTGGCCTTCTGCGAGTCGCATGTGAAGGAGGACCCACTGGTGACTCCAGTGCCTGCCGCCGAGAACCCGTTCCGCGAGAAAAGACTTTTCTGCGTCCTGCTCTGAGCCTCCCAGCCCCCCTAAGCGAAATACCCCAATAAAGGCAGTGACTCCTCCTTGTCCTGGTCTCGTGGGGGCATCTGGGCTCAGGGAGGGGTGTAGGGGCGAGGAGACCTGGATTGACCGGAATCCCGTGTCCTCCCCGGGTGGTGATGCTAAGGGAGCGGTCACTCGTCCTCCCTCCACCCACTCCCCTCTTCTGCATCATCCCTCGCATCTGGACGCCCGTGGGCCGCCCAGCTCCACTCCTCTCTCGGTCGGGGCCACTCCCTGCAGCCACCCCCGTAGTCTTCGCGCTCGATCTAGCTACACCCTGCAGCCCGTCTCCCGTTCTGGCAAAAGCTAATCCTCGCCCGCTGCATCCAGTGGCCGTCCCTTGGGGGGGGGGGGGGAGGAGTCTCCGTCTGCTCCCCTGCTGTTCGCATGCACCGCTTTCGGCTCACAGGTTGGGGGGCTGCGGAATCAGCCCTCCCCCCAATCCCGGGAATCCTTGTGTCTAGAGGGCAGCAGGGCGTCTCTGCGCCTGCCGGCACACTGATGGGCACACTGGGGGTAGGAGGGGAAGGGAGGCTCAGGCTGCAACAAGAGGAGGGGCTCGACGGAGAGGAGCCCCACTCCTCCATCCCAGCAAGGTGGATGGGGATGCGGGAGGGAGAGGGAGCCAGAGAAGTCGGGGGAGGAGGGACAGGTTATTGCTCAGTTATTAACAATTAGATTAGGGTCCCCGGGGTCCCCTTCTTCCTGCTGGGAGGGCATCGGAGCTGTAATTATATCTCTGCATCCCCTCCTGCCTCCGGCTCCGGGCTCAGGTTGCATCACGTCTGCTAGGGTCCCTGGGGACATGGGGTTGAGGCCCGGTTGGGGGAGGGGGATTGGGTTGCTGAGGAGGGCTGGAGGAGTAGGTTCCTTTGGTGGAAAAGGGACAAGGAGAAGCTGGGAGATAGACTCTGAGAATCCCGGAACCCTAGAACCCTGGAACCAGTCGATCCCAGGCTCTTAGAGACTTAAAGGCCCATCAGCTCTTGTTCTAAAGGGGGAAACTGAGACCGAGGGATGGGAAAAGTACCACAGATTGATTTATGAGGAATGGATTCTTGGAGAAAAGGGATTGTAGGTGAGGGGCTGGGGAAATGCGGATAGAGGAAGAATCAAGAAAGAGCCCCAGGCTGGGGCTCAGGAGGCCTGGGTTCAAGTTCAGTTCTGAGGAGAGCTAGCTGTGGGCAAGTCCTTTCACATTTGGGGGCCCCATTTCACCCGACTATACAATTGTGTGTGTGTGGTGTTGGGGGTCTCTATGTTCCATACCTGAAGGATAAAATCTGTAAGGTAAAAAGGACCAGGAGGCAAATGATTGGGGAAATGGATTGGATTTCTATAACTGAGGGTTTGGCTGAAGAAAGGCAAGGATATTGGGATTGGTGGAACTGGAAAGAAGGATGGGGACTGAAAATAGAGACAAAATGCCTAGAAGTTGGGGGGGGCAGGAAGCTTAGCACCAGGAGGAGGCACCTCCCCATGGGAATCCAAGAGGGCAGAGACAGGGCAGGTCCCTGGTGTCCTGTGAGTCCAGGCCTCAGTGATCTCATTACTGAATAGGATGAAATCACAGGGTTCTGGCCAGGTTGTTTAATTCCTGCAATTGTGGTGCCTGACCCAGCCCCAGATCTGAGGTGGGCAAGGAGGAAGGGGACAGCCTTTACCAGCAAAGCCTTTACCTGGAAACTCTGTTCTCAATCCCTCACTTCTCCCTGTGAAGGGTATTCCAGGTGTGGGTGGTTTCCTTCTTTGTTGAAGCATCTGTCCCTTAGTGGGGAGCAGGAGGGAAAAAGAAAGGTCCATAGGCAGCAAAGGTCCTTATCTTTCCTACCTAAGCAGGTCCCATGCCTAAGACCATGGAGAGCGTCATTTTTGAGATATGAACAACAGAGTCTTTATACAGCATCCACCCCCAAACTCAGCTATCTGCAGACCTAGGGGAAAGAGAACACTGCATCCTTGCCCTGAAGGACCTGCTGGAAAAGTGCTTTGAAATCATCTAGTCCATCCTCTTCATTTTGTAGATGAGAAAATCAAGACCCAGAGATGAGAACAGCCTTATCTTAGATCACAAGGGGAATAAGTAGCTGAGTCAGAATTCTAACCTGCATATTCAGACTGAGTCTAGTCATCCTTCCACTTCCCTAAGCCTACCTCAAGATGGGCAGATAAAAGGCCGAGCCTCTAATTTGTTCCGTGGTGGGTAGAGCTCATGGACCCTCTTTCTTGTTCTTTGTGATATCTACTATCATCTTGAGCTAGACAAATGCGTTTCTTACTAACTCTCGATCTTTTTTTGTTGACTCATTTGTCCAGAATTCTCATGTAAATCTTCATGGCCATAGAACAAAATACCATCTGCTTCCTGGTTCCACGTGGGCGACCACTTATAATCCAATACACCATTATACTAGAAAACTTCAGTTTCTGCCACCACCTCCATACTTAGTTGCTTTCAAGGGAATAAAACCTGAGTCTCTTCAGTTCACTATGTGATGGAAGACCTCAGAAACCATTTGAAAGAATTGCTGAATTAAGAAGCTTCTTGGATTTTATCATTTCTTAGAGTTCATCATGCATATGCCACTGCTGCCAAGGACCATGGAAGAAACTGGGAGTGGTGCAATAAAATGAGCTTCAAAAACATCAGAGATGAACTCTGGTGGGAATTCACAATTCTCTGGCACACTCCCATCTGACTGCAGGCAAGTTCCCTGGGCATCAAAAATAGTTTCCGTCCCTATAACAGGTATTACCAGAACTTCTCTGTCATGTGGATCATTTGACAGGGTATATGCATTTTCATTAGTCTTCTCTGACCCAGGGGAACCTGGTCTGAAATCATACTGGTGCCATAGCTGACTGATGCTATTCTCCTTTTTTGGTAGGCAACATCCAACTTGGTGCTAGTTAAAATATGGATCTGCAGATTGGTATCCATTCACACTTGAGATTTAGCACTTTACTAATAGTCTTTGAACTTCCCAGTGGTAGCCCACTTTAAATCCAAGAATGCAGTCTACATAAAGGATGAGTTTCCTTATTTAGAGTTTCACTCTGCTGCCTGATAGGATGGGTGATAGTCATTCTATTAGTACAAGATTACTCCCAACCCTTTCAAGGGTAGTTTTGGGATAGTTTCATGCTAGCATTTATCTGCATACATGTTAAAAAGACACACTTAGGTCTGCACAATCCAGATGGTGTATATGAGGGCAGCAGACTAAGTTATTACAAGCTTGTTTATGTTCATCATTAAACATCAATTTCCACCCCTTGGAGGATTATGCTCAATTTTCTGATTATATGATTCTTAGTTGTAATCCTAGATTCTTTGCTTTTTTGGAATATCATATTCCGTGCCTTCAAGTCCTTTAAGATAGAAACTGATAGGTCTTCTAATTGCTTACAGTACTTTTTCCTTAGCCTGGAAGTTTTGGAATTTGGCTATACTAGTCCTGGGCTGTTTTATTTTGGGATGTCTTCAAGGTGGATTCTTTCAATTTCATTTCCCCCCCTCTTGTTTGAGGATATCAGGGCAGTTTTCCTGATGATTTCTCATAATGTGGCATACATGTTCTTTTTTTTTTTTAATGATGACTTTCAGGTATTCTGATCATTTTTATGTTATCTTTCCTGGGTCTATTTTCCAAGTCAGTTGTTTTACCAGTGAGTTTTTTTCAGATTTTCTTCTATTTTTTTCATTTTTAAAATTTTGCCTTATTGTTTCCTAATGTTTTATGGAGTCATTAATTTCCACTTGCCCAATTCTAATTTTTAGATAGTTATTTTCTTTCTTGAGTTTTTGTGTTTCCCTTTCCATTTGATCAATTTTATCTACTCTTTAAGAAGTTGTTTTCCTCAGTATTTTTGTCTCCATATCTATTTGGCCCATTCTAGTCTTTAGGGAGTTATTTTCTCCTGTAATTCCCTCCACCTCAATGTTTTGACTTTTTCTCTCAATTATTTTATTATTTGATTTTTTAACTTTTCCAAGTTCTTCCAGGGATTCTTCTGGGGCATGATATCCTTTCATATTTTCCTTTGAAGCTTTACATGTTTCCTTTTTGTCATTGTTATCCTCTTCTGAATTTGTATTTTCATCTTCCTTGTTACTATAAGGGGTAAATTTAGGGGGTTTTGACCAATATATTATCCTTATGGCTGCCAGGGATTAATTCAAATCCCAATAAAATATACTCAAGTCAGTTTGGGAATGTTATGGTCATTTAATTGATATAGAGGGAAGGAATTAAGAAGTAGAGAGAGGGAAAAGGGTATAAGATTTCTCTAGCCTAGCCTGAGCCAAGGGGAGTTCAGAGACCTTCCAGCCACGAGGCCTCCTCCGAGATGAGGGGCCTCCTAGGAGGATAGCATTTTAGGAGGTAAAGGAAACAGCTTAAACTCTGAGAGAGCTCAGGGAAGATGCCTCATCTGTCCCATGATATTGAGCTTCTCCTAGTCACCACATTAAGGACGCTCACCACCAAACCCTGACAAGAGCTGCAGGCATGCCAAGTCACTAAGATACCCAGAACGCTGCCACCAGTCATGTCTCCACTGTGAAAGAAGAGCCAGAGCCACCTCTCCTCAAAAAAAGAGCTTGGAGAGAGGAAGTGATACGAAATATATAGACTGTTTTTTTATATCACTTCCTGCGTCTCACATGTACCAATGGTAGCTTAAGCATGACTTAGGACAGCCCAGGGGTCTGTCAGTTGTTTCTTATTTGTCACTTGCTAGCACATGTCTGTGATAGGTCATCCTTCTCAACACTTAATCCTTAAGTGGGGGTGTAGACATTTCTGTTTGCTAGACTAAGCAGGGTGGAGTAAATCTAAAATTCACATTACTAAAGTAACTTTCTAAGATCAGATTTTTTTTATTGCCTTTTGCTCATGTTCCTAGTTATTATTATTTGTTGTTGTTACTTTACTTATCTGTTAAGGTTCTGCTCTGATTTGGGGGAGCACTTTTCCAAACTTTCTCTGGTACTTGGGGTAGGTCTGGTTGTCTTTGAGTCCCATAGTGAATACTTCAAGGGGTGGCCCTCCTGGTTTGCTGTGGGGGTGACTTGCAGCTGTTTTGTCCAAGTGGATTCCACCCCCCCCCATGCTGCCAATTTCACTATTATCTTGTGAGTTGGGTTGTCCTTATTCTGCCACTTTGTTGCCCCTGGCTGCATGGAAATGGGTTGGGCTGGTCCCCCACTCTGCTGGTCCCCCTGGATGCTACACTTTGCTGGGCTACTCTCCCTTCTCATCCCAGTGAGATTTGTTCCTTCTACTTTCCTTTATTTGGAGATGGTTTATTCTGTCTGTCTGTCTGTCTGTTTGTCTGTCTGTCATATGTTTGGGCAAGCTGAGCATTCATCACTCGACCATTTTAGTTCTTTATATTCATCAATCCAACTCCAGCTGGTTTCAGAGGGCTCCACCAAAGTGACCTTTCATATCTATCTACTTCTGACTCTCAATCATACCTTCTCATGAGTGAGATTACTTAGTAATTTAGCAATGGCAGCAGAATAATCTACACATTTGTGGCAATACTAGAAAAATTCCCAGGTCTGAAAGATCCTATGGACGTAGCTTCTTGGGGAATACTTTTATTTTCTCTAGATGATCACTTCTTGCTGAAATATTCTATGATTCACATACTAGGTAAAAGTTCAATGTAAGAATTTAAATTTGGGTTTTATGCTAAATATGAGAATTCTACAGTAATATTGTGGTCTCTGATTTAAAAAATATTACAACTTAAGTCAAAATGACTTTTAGCAGCTTTATTTACAAAGAGGTGGAAAGAGTGAAAGTGGACAAATGTAGATAAAGAGACAGAAAGTACTGCCTAGCTACAAATACCCTGAGTTTAATCCTAATGCCTCCAGACTGCAAATGTGAATCTCACCAGAATCCAAAGTCCTAATTAGAAAGCTGAAATCCAAAGAGCGATGACCTTTGGAGGTGTGAGCTTACTCTGGTAAGTGACTTGCAACTATCTTACTTAGTATCAAGTAGGGGTCCTTTAAGTTCTTGATTTGTTTAGCTAAAAATAGACAAGGGGAGACTTAATCCTATCTTCACATCAACATGGCTGCCATTTCCAAGTCACAATTTCAGACCTACTTCCTATAAATGACACTATTTTCATCTGTCTTTTCTCATGCTTTTGCAGGACATTCTAGAAGACAATGAGGTCATCTGGACACGTCATTATGTTCATAGAGTTCATGTCTTCAAAAATTTCCTCCATAAGCCACTGAAAAATGGCAGATATCCCTAAGACATTTGGGGGCATAGACTCAAACTGATAAAATGCAGCTGGGCAAATGACAGCCCACATTCTCTTTGTCTTCTTCTGCTATAGGAACCAGAAAGTATCCAGGGATCTGGAAGTGCCCAGTCTCCATAAATTTGAGAATCACTGGCTGCCTAGCAGATAATCCAGGGCACCTTAACTCATGACATGTTGCCCTAGTCCAGTTTAGCTCTCTAATTCAAAGTTCTCTAATCTTTGAACATTCAATTGTCTTTTATATAGCCAGGACCACTGCTCTCTGTGATGCATACAGGTTGCTAGATTATATAATGATGCCATCAACTAATAAACATTAGATTGTGAGCTCTTTGAGATCAGAGATTGTATTTTTCTTTTCCTTTCCTTTTTTTTTTTTGTAACTCCAGCACTTAGTATATACAATCTCTGGCACTTAAGAGAAGGTGGTATAATGGGTAGGGATATGCAATGTTCATTCTTTTTTTTTTAACCCTTACTTTCTGTATTAGAATCAATATTGTGTATTGGTTCCAAGGAAGAAGAGAGGTAAGGGCTAAGTAATGGGGTTAAGGAACTTGTCCAGAGTTATACATATCTAGATGTGTCTGAGGCCAGACTTGAACCTGGGACCTCTTTTCTTTAGGCTTGGCTCTCTATCCATTGAGCCACTTAGAACTGCTCATTCTTCTTCATTCAGCTTTCTGTAATTTTCCCCTAGTTACCTTCAAACCACCCAAAGAAGCTGACCATGTTTGTGCCCCCACTCTCTTACTTGGCAACCTCATATTCCTGTCCCCTGCTTTGGAGCCCAGAAAATTCCCAAAATACACCAGAAATTTCTTAAATCTTTCTTATTTCTACAAAATCAGAAAACTTCCTCAAACATTTTCTCAACACACTTAAACTTTCTTAATCTCTCTTAGAGTTTGGTCAGATATCAAAGATGCTGAGGTCATTCACTGTATCCTGGGCCATTGCCAACGGTCCTGGCTTTTGTCTTGTCATTGGACTTTGATGACTGTACAAGAGAGGCCAGTGACTTTGAAACTGCCTCACATAAATTCAATTCACAAGCAAGCCAAGACATCAGCCCATGATGTCATTGGTTCTCTTTGAAAGTGAAGGGTAAACGGTGATAGAACAGGTACTAACTAAATGTTTACTGACTGACCATGACTTGACAGGCTTTCAGATGGACTTTGTAGCCTTCCATCACACAGAGTTTTAAAAAATCCTTATTGAAAAGATTGGGAGTCAGAGAGGTGGCTTTTTTTTGGGGGGGGGGAGGCTTGTTGAGAACATTCCGCATTTTATTCTTTGATTTTTAAAATAATTTTTGAGCTCTTCTAGGAATTCCTTTTGGGCCTGAGCCCAATCCACATTTTTCTTTGAGGCTCTGGATTTTGTATTGACTTTGTTGTCTCCCTTCTGAATCTGTGTTTTGATCATCTGTCACCATAGTAGCTTTTTTTTTTCTTTTGAACTCTTACCTTACTAAGACATAAGGGCAAAGGCTAGGTAAATAGGGTTAAGTGACTTGCCCACGGTCACATAACTAGTAAGTATCTGCTACAGGATTTGAACTCAGATCTTCCTGACTCCAGGATGGATACTCCTTCCAGTGTGCCACCTAGCTTCCCTTGTCTGTCTATTCTCCCACGAAGTGTATAAACAGAGATTTTGAACCTTTAACTTCATTCCCCAGAAGTCCTTAGTATTTCCCTAAACTCCCTATAATCTCTCCTGCACCTCCATGTTGTCAAGATCACATTATTGGTATTTAACTGGCGGTAACTCCTTCCTTGCCCTCTTTGGCTTGAAGCCAGCAGTGATGGTGGTAAGGTGGGGATTTTGAAAATGGTTAACCAGCCATGAGCACATGGTTTTTATTTTGTATCCTCTTTATTCCTTGATTTCTAATGATCATTTAATAAACCTCCTAAAATATAATATTTTTATTATTTGAGATCTAAATTTTAATTTTTACAAAAGTCAGAGGTCTTCTCCCCTTTTTTGCCGAATGGAGTTATCTGGAATTTAGCATCCATCTCCCGCACATCTTGGTCCCTGCCAAATTGCCCTAGTTTTTATACATTGTCCTACTGTGTGATTTTAGGATTGGCAGGCTTCAGAATTGGTCCATATGTAGATGACTCTTTTTATATTTACTCTCTCCCACCCCACTTTTTTCTGCTTCATTCAATAATTTGCCAGTTCTGTAATACTATAATTGGGGTATGTGAATGATACAAATGTTACTGACTCCTCCTTAAGGAGGGCATCAGTTGTCTTTTGAGAATTAAATTGGACCTGCTGCTTCCATGCCACAGAGATCTAGATGCCAGCACTAGGGAGACAGGGTGCTGCAGTCAGGGTGCAGATTCTAGAGGCAGAGGATCTGAGTTTGAATCCTGTCTCTGAGATCTACCATATATGTGACCTGGGGCAAATATTTCACCTTTCTGGACCAGGGTTTGTTCCTCTGTAAAATGAGGAGATTGCTCATGGTTTTAAACTCATATGGAAAAGAATGGAAAAATACTGACTTAGAATATCACAAATTAACTTTGTCTGTTGTATGGTATTTGAATTTATTTTGTTAAATTTTTTCAGTTACATTTTTTTTCTGGCATCACTCAGGAGTTTTGCAGGCTGCTGGGAGTCTGACATCTTGGGATTAGATGACCTCCCAAACCAATGGCCTTTTGATCCTCTTATGATATATAATTGGTGGGTGGAGCCACATTTTCAGACTTAATCAATTTTTTCAGTATGTCCATTAGCAAACCTTTTCTTCCTAGTAAAGCTTCCAATTATTTACTCAACTCCTTTTTAGAAGGAGCTAGCTGGTTCAGTGGATAGACAACTATGCCTGAAGTAAGGAAGAGCTGAGTTCCAATTCCAGCCTAAGACACTTCATAGCTGTGTGACCCTGGACAAGTCATTTCACTGCTATCAGCCTCAGTTTTCCTATATGTAAAATGGGGACAATAACAGTATCTACTTCCCAGGACTATTGTGAGGATCAAAGGAGATATTCATAAAGTGCTTGGCACATAGTAGGTGTTTAATAAGAGCTCATGCCCCTCCTTTTTCCTTTAGTGCTTTCCAAGTACTATTCCTTATTCTCACCATGTCAGGAATTTTTGAACCATCAAATATGTCTGAGAAATCACCAGAAAATGGCCTGAAGCATTTGAAACATGTTTTTAAAAGTCCTTATTTTCTGTTTTAGTAACAATTCTAAGACAAGAAGAGCAGTAAGGGCGAGGCAGAGTACTTAACCTCTACTGTCTTAGATTCCACATCTGTGAAATGGGGATAAATAATAGCACCTCCTTACTAGATTGGGAGTATCTCATGAGATCATATTTGTAGAGCCTTTGGCAAACCTTAAAGTTCTATATTAATGTAAACTAACATGTACAATGCGTATTTTCCAACATTTGAAATGGCATCCTAGGTGGCACAGTGGATAGAGTATTGGGCTGGGAGTCAGGAAGATGCTTCTTCCTGAGTTCAAATCCGCTCTCAGACACTTAGCACTGTCATCAAAGTCCAATGACAAGACAAAAGCCAGGACCGTTGGCAATGGCCCAGGATACAGTGAATGACCTCAGCATCTTTGATATCTGACCAAACTCTAAGAGAGATTAAGAAAGTTTAAGTGTGTTGAGAAAATGTTTGAGGAAGTTTTCTGATTTTGTAGAAATAAGAAAGATTTAAGAAATTTCTGGTGTATTTTGGGAATTTTCTGGGCTCCAAAGCAGGGGACAGGAATATGAAGTTGCCAAGTAAGAGAGTGGGGGCACAAACATGGTCAGCTTCTTTGGGTGGTTTGAAGGTAACGAGGGGAAAATTACAGAAAGCTGAATGAAGAAGAATGAGCAGTTCTAAGTGGCTCAATGGATAGAGAGCCAAGCCTAAAGAAAAGAGGTCCCAGGTTCAAATCTGAAAAAAAAGATTTCTCAATGAAATGAGGGATGAAGGGGAAATCATATGGAACTGGAAAGGAAAAGAATATAGTGAAGAAAAAAGAGAAAAATTTAAAAATAAAAATTCAAATATTTTTCAGGTAAGTGGGGAAAAATCAAGCCGAAATGAAATGCTTTCCCCAAAATGTCAAGACTTCCAAATAAAAAATATTTCAGATTTGAGAAAGATAAAAAAAGGATACGGATGAGCACTCACGTGTAACATTTTCCTCAGTCCAAAAGGACTCACTCCTTACCTGGGTATCGGAGGGGAAAGGCAGGTGGGTGCATGGGCAGCAATGCCCACATTCTCCCCAGCAGGGTTGTGGTCTGGAATAGCTATTCAGAATACAGTTTTAAGAACCACCAGATGGAGCTCCAAATGAATAACTGGAGCCCAGGGCTTTCACCCATGGGCAAGTATAGACTGCTTCCTCAGATCTGGGTTCGTGTGCCAGGAAGCATTCTTGGCTTCCCAGTGCCTGCTTGGGTCCTTCTCCTCTGCTCCATCTTTCTTTTTCATCAATCAACCAGAAAAGCTCGTGCCTCCATCTCCCTTAACACTTGTACCTTCAAGTGGTCCAAAGAAATACACATTCCAATGTGTAGATTGAAATTGATTTGCTAAATAGAATTAGAGTTTGTCCAATACAAAGGAAGCATTTTTATTCATAAAAGACTTGAAAATACCCATTTGGGGAATTTCCATTCTTAGGCTAGGTATTTCCAAGTAACCTTTTAGGAGAGCACATTATTGAACTCTATCTGTAAAAGGATAATTTTAATGTATTGTTATTCTGGATTTGACAGGCGACCACGAACATTTCTAGAGAAAGAAAGAATCGTATTCCAAAACAGGCATCTCATCTGTTATGTACTATATGATTCTTAATTTTCATTATGATCTTTCAGTTTTATTTCACCTGAAATTCCCCTAGTATTTGTCCTTTTCCATCTATCCAGGGAATCATCTATCAGAGTAACAAAGATTTTTATTTTAGAGAATGAAAAAGAGAAGAGCAAAAGAAAGGAAGAAACCGACACTAACTATACTGAAAAAAACCAGAAGTTACACATAATGTGCTACATTCATCCAAGGGAATAAGGAGAGGTGTCGTCTCATCTGCCTGCTCTGGGACCAACTTTGCTCTTTATAATTTTGTAACCATAAACCAGGGATCAAAACTCATTTGCATAAGACTTTGATTACCCAGTGCTGATGGGCAGAGTTGGGAAGAGCTTGGGAGAATAGAGGGGGTGGTCTTGGGGTTCCAGCTTTAAGGAGAAGACACTTGGTTCTAGGCTATCTTCAGGTTCTTGAAGGGAGAGGAAGGTCTTGGAAGAAGCTGACATTTGGCACCTCAATCTTAAATGATTACACCAGAGATTTGGAGGAATTTTCCTTTGCTTAAGATAGGAGATTCTCTGTCTTGGTTGAGCTGAATTATATTGCTTCCAATGGGGAAGTTCATTCATTCTGTATCTGTCTGGTATATATTCCTATATGTTTATCTTCTCTATTTTCTGTTTGCTATTGGTTTGGATAAGTGGGTTTATTTTCTATTCTCTATATAATTTCATTATAGAATTGGAATTAGAAAAACACAACATTACTTTCTTCCTTAGTATCAGATCTACAAGAGCTAGACAATCAGTGTTAGGTGACTTGCCCAAGGTCACACAGCTAAGTATCTGGGGCCAGATTGGAACCCAGTCCTCCCTACTCCAGGTCTGGCCCTCTGTCCACTGTGCTACTTAGCTGCCCCTCAAGCTGGCATTTGATGAGATGGGAGTAAAGTCTTGGATATATAGCTTGGGGCATCCCTTCTCCAGTAAGGGACAGTGATCCTTGGATAGAAAAAAAAAGATTTCCCTTTGAATAACAATATTTAAGGAAATGGATTACTATAATTCTAGCTGTTTTCTCTGAAGAGAGAAGTCAGCCTCTGACCTTAATCCTGCTTCCTTCTCTGGCAGGAGTCAAAGTCTCCCTTGGAGAAGGGTGAGTGGGGGTGGGGGGAGGCTCTGAAAAGATCTATTTTTGTTCCTTGTGAACCACATCAAGACAGATCCATGTCACACAACCGACATGGGAAAAACCCAGCACTCTATGCCCGTTATATAACTTTCAGTTCTATTGTTTTGTGGTTGTTCTTTGTGTTCTGTTTCTGTGGGTCATTCACTAAGGATGCTGCCTTCTTCTCTCCTTCTTCATCTCTCAAGATGCCTTCTGCCACTGTCCTCTCTCTCCTGTGCCAGGGTCCTTCTCCATGCCAAGGCAAACCCTTCCCTCTGCCCAACGGGGTCTTTTCTAGCTGATCGCCCCCTTTATTATGACCGCTCTCCCATTAATCTTCAAACTCTCCCCATCTACTATATGTTCGTTGTTTTGCTGCCCATGGCTCCCTCATTCTCAGAGCCCTCACTGGATCTATCTTTCCTTGCTGTGTTGGCACTGATCTCTCCTCCCTTTTGGGACTAAACCCCTGGAGGCTTCCTTTCCTCTTACTCTCTTCTTGCTTCTCTAAATTCTGGCTTCTGACTTCATCCTTCAATGCCTCCAGTCTCCAAAGAGCCCATGGTCTTCTCTTGGTCTTCATCCTTGCCCTTCTGACACTCAACCATCCTCTTCTCTTTTCTCTGGCTTTTCAAGATACGCTTGACTCCTGGTTCTCTTCCTCCCCATCTGACCATCCTCCTCAGCCCCCCTCTCTGGCTCCTCATGCAGGTCAGGTCTGCTAACCATAGAGCCCCATGGAGTTCTGTGCTTTGTGGTCTTCTCTGCTCCCCGCCATGACTTCACTTGGTGGTCTTGGTAGCTTCTGTATCCTCAATGATCCCCCCCACCCCGCTTTTTTTAAGCTCTCACCTGCCATCTTGGAATCAATATTGGTTCCAAGGCACAAGAGTGGTCAGGGCTAGGCCATGGGGGTTCAGTGACTCCTCCAAGGTCACCCCGCTGGGAAGTGTCTGAGGACAGATCTGAACCCAGGATCCCACCTCCAGCCCTAGCTCTGTCTACTGAGCTACCCAGCTGCCCCGCATTTGTTGTGTCTGACAGCCCAGTAATATTCCATTACGTTAATGCACCATGATTTGTTTACCATTTCCCAGTCAATGGGTGTCTACTTTGTTACCACAACAAGCCGCGCTCCATTTTCAGAGTCATTGGGGAATTGGGAAGGGATCGTCTGGCCAGCATCCATCATGACTTCCAGGGGCTCAGGAAGCAGGCAACTGGGGGGTCTTTGGGTCAGGAGCCACTTCTCCCCGCAGACCCTCTGCTCTTTGGTTCGATGGACCATCTCTGCTTCTTCATGATCTACCTGGGCTCTTAGTGTTCAGGTGCCCCCGGCCCCTGGCTCTCCAATTCTTGGCGGCTGGAGAGGGAGGGGAGTCCCCTAGACTTCAAAATGTGGTGGTTCAGAGGAGAGAGAGCAGGAGGACTGGGGTTCAAATCTGCCCCCAGACACTTCCATTAACCCCGACTGCCTAGCCCTAGCAGCTCTTCTGCCTTCTGGATGCTTAATTTTGATTCTAAAGTAAGATGTTTTTTAACCCCTTATCTTCCCTCTTAGAATCAATCGGTTCTAAGTCACAGGAGTGGTCAAGGCTAGGCAATGGG
Source organism: Monodelphis domestica (assembly GCF_027887165.1). NCBI lineage: Eukaryota > Metazoa > Chordata > Mammalia > Didelphimorphia > Didelphidae > Monodelphis > Monodelphis domestica. Next base: position 420,678,359 of record NC_077230.1, read on the forward strand.
GGTCAAGTGACTTGCCCAGGGTCACCCAGCTGGGAAGTGTCTGAGGTCACATTTGAACCCAGGACCTCCCATCTCTAGGCCTGGCTCTCCATCCACTGAGCTACCCAGCTGCCCCTGTCCCCCCTTTTCTACCTGAGATCATCATCATTGTACCCTTGAGCTTCTGTACTTCCTCCAAGCTCTGAAAGGCTCCACCCAACACTAGAACAAAAATAAAGTTTGACATTTGACAGATTTCTCAGAATTGTGTTTTCGAGCATGGAAAATGGAATCCATGAGCTCAAAGAGGAAACCCATTGTACAGAAATACAATCTGCAGATAAGGAGGCTCTGATAGAAGAAATGATAATTCGTTATTCATTTCTTTGTCTCGTTCCCCTGCAGAGACATTCTGGTTCCGGATTCTCCCTCCCTTCCTCCTTCTCCGGGGCGGGAGAGAGTCTCCTCTGGTGACTCCGAGGGCTTCCATGAACTCTTCCGTGCCATATTTGCTGGGAATAAGTGACGCTTTGAGATCATCGTGCTCTGAAAATGCCTGTGCTTTCCATTGATGACTGGGACCCAGGCACCGCCCATGATGGAAGCTTTGCGAAATGAAAATAGGGACAATCGTGATTTTTCTTGGTTCTAAGGCAGAAGAGCGGTAGGTAAGGGGAGGCCCTGGGGGTTAAGTGACTTGCCCAGGGTCTCGCAGTAGGAAGAACCAGCTCACTGTGCCACCTGCGCCCTCCGAGGCAATTTTTCTCATGGAGGCTCAGAGGAGGGAAGAACCACGTCTCGGGGGGAGGGTCTCAGAGGGCTCGTGCCCGGGGCGAGCTGGCATGGGAGGGAGGCTCGGGCATCCCAGGGGCCACGAGAAGCCGGAGCAAGGAGAGAGGCTGGGCCCAAGCTGAAGAACACAAGCCCAGGGAAGGTGGCTGCCGGGGGGCAGAGGAGGACGGCTGGGGGAAGCTGTCAGAAATCATGCTAAGCAGGCAGGCATCTTTGTTGGCACGCGGAGGCAGGCGGGCGGCAGAAGGGCCCCAAGTCCAGGCTCATGATCTTAGGCGGCATCTAGTGCCGGAAGGTCCCCTAGCGAGCGCCTAATCTGATGAGGAAACTGAGGTCCAGAGATGAAGAAATACCTAGCGGAGCAGGTGACGAGCGGGGCAGGGTCTGCCTCTCGGGGATTTCCACCCTAACTCGGTTAGTCAGTCTCCAGCAAGCCCTGGAAGAGAAGGTCCCAGGCTCCCGCCGGCTTGGAAGAGCCAGCTTTGGCAGGCCCCCATTTCCTCCGCCCCTCCCCCTGGGCGGGGGGCCCCGGATTCTGGCTGGGGGGGTGAAAGAGGATGATGTCTTTCTCAGGCCACTGCCTCTGCTGACTCACTGACCCCAGGGACTTCCCTTTCCCAGCTTCTCCTGAATTCTCCCCTCCCTCCACCTACACACCAGGCTCCTGAGCGTCCCCACAGGGCAGAGGCCCCCTGGATGCCCATCCGAGGCGAGCCAGCGAGGGCAGCCCTCAGGCTGGCGATGCTGGGTGATGGAGACGCTGGGGCCCACCCCGATCCCCGGCTTCCAAGCAAAGAGCCGGTGGGGGGAGCTGGCCAGGGGCCAGAGGCTACCAGGAAGCTGAGTCTCAGCCTTCCCAGCTTGGGGCAATGCCCCCTCCCGCTGGGCCCATTAGCTGAGACGCAGGAGCCAGGCTGCTCCTCAGAACAGAATCACAGAACATCCCAATACCGAAGGGTGAGAACGGAACAACGCAAGGCTCAGGTTCAGGGCCCGGGATTCCGGAATGTTGGAGAAGCCAAGAATCTGAGGCGTAGAAACTCTGCCAGCTCAGCCTCTCCATTTTATTGATGGGGAAACT
>NC_077230.1:420685210-420712710 GCF_027887165.1 Monodelphis domestica
TAGATGAGGTGGATGGTTAGATCTTTCTCCGTTTCCTCCCCAATTTCAACGTGGTGCTCTTTTGACCTTTGGGATGCCCATCTTGAAAGACCGAGTTGTGGGCAACCTGGGTTTGACTCCTAGGGAGGATGGGAGGGTGCTGTCTTTGGTTAGAGAAGGGCGGTGGTCAGAGGGCTCAGGACTGGCAACTAGGACTCCTGGGTCCCCAAAGACAGTTTGAGAAAAAGGAGGGAGTAGGAGGTCTGCTGTCCAGGGCTTCCCCAGGATTGGGAACTAGGACTCTTGGGTCCCCCAAAGACAGCTTGAGAAACAGGAGGGAGTAGGAGGTCTGCTGTCCAGGGCTTCCCCAGGACTGGGAACTAGGACTCCTGGGTCCCCCAAAGACAGCTTGAGAAACAGGGGGGAGTAGGAGGTCTGCTGTCCAGGGCTTCCCCAGGATTGGGAACTAGGACTCCTGGGTCCCCAAAGACAGCTTGAGAAAAAGGAGGGAGTAGGAGGTCTGCTGTCCAGGGTTTCCCCAGGACTGGGAACTAGGACTCCTGGGTCCCCCAAAGAGCTTGAGAAACAGGAGGGAGTAGGAGGTCTGCTGTCCAGGGCTTCCCCAGGACTGGGAACTAGGACTCTTGGGTCCCCCAAAGACAGCTTGAGAAACAGGAGGGAGTAGGAGGTCTGCTGTCCAGGGCTTCCCCAGGATTGGGAACTAGGACTCTTGGGTCCCCCAAAGACAGCTTGAGAAACAGGAGGGAGTAGGAGGTCTGCTGTCCAGGGCTCCCCCAGCCCCACTAATCTCTTCCCTCTCCTCCTGCCTCCCCCAGATTCGAGGCTTCAAGCAGGCCATCACACCCGAGGAAAAGGATTGGGAAGACCTCCTTGCTTTCCGGTTCTCTGCCTTCAACCCCATCCTGGACCCCTGGGTTTTCATCCTCTTCCGAAAGGCTGTGTTCCGAAGGCTCCAGCACGCGTTCTGTTGCCTACGCCAGGCCCCACCCAAGGGGCCGCCAGCTGTTAAGGTCCATAGTTTCCCCTTTCCCAACACAAACCAAGGATGAGCCCCCTGGGCAGCTGCTGCCCTTGTTCCTCCCCCCGCCTCTCTCTGCCATCTTGCCAGGCTGGGTGGGGTGAGGAAGGGCAGAGCCAGGCCCCTTACCCCAAGCCGAGATGTGAGAAATGGGCCCAATCTCCAACTCTCCACTTCATCCGGGTGACTGGCCAAGTCCTTGCCCAATTTTAGTCAAAATGAAGGGATTAGAAGAGTTTCCGAGGGCCCTCCCAGCTTCAGAAGTGGATGAAATTTCCAGGGCTACAGCCCTGGTGGTCTGGGGGGGACTCAGGCAAGGGGGGAGCCTCGTCCCCTGAGGGGCAGCCCTGGGACCCTGGCATGCGGCTTGCCAGTCTCTGCCATCCTCTAACCTCGGGCTTCACCCCATGAAGTCGCTGCCCCCAGAGAGTCGAGACGACGGAGAAAAGGCAAAGTTTGTCCGGGAACCGGCCAGAAGAGTGAACTCAAAATAACTAGGTTCTCGGTCCCTTCCCCAGGCGAGCGCGGCCGAGGCCTTGATCCCCCATCCATCTCCCAGTGTAAATATTTGGAAAGTTTGGCGGCTTCTGTATCCTCCGTGCTGATTCGCTCCCCCACCTCCCCGGAGGGGGGCTCTCCCTCTCCCGGGCAGGGGGCGCCTGGGCATCCCGGGGGGCTTCTTCCTCCTCCCCCCAGCCCCAGCTCCTAATCCAGCTTTTCTCCCAGGGGAGATGAAGGGCCCCAAAGTAAAGGAAGGGCTGCCAGATGACGGGAGGAAGAGGATGGAGTCGGGTGGTGGGGCGGGGAAGGGGCTTGGCAGGGATGAAAAGAGGGAGGCCTTGGCAGCCTCGGTGTCCGGGAGGGGAGGGAGGAGAACTCCCAGACAGTCACGGAGGCCTGTCCCCATCCCAGTGTCAGAGACCCAAAGTCCCAGAGAAACGAGCCTTGCCAGGCTTCCTCTTCCAGGCCACGGCCCTCCCTCGGGGCCCCAGGAAAGCTTCTCCCCGTCTCCCGGAGGGAGGTTGGGGCGCTCGGCCTCTCCCCAGACCCCCCAAGCTTGTCTTCCTTCTCCCGAGCCCCTCCTAGACCTCTGTGTGCATTTGGGGGTCCGCGACGGGGTGAAGCCCTGGAAAGCAGCCCGGGGTGAAGGCAGGCTCCAGAGGGAATCGGGAATTGGCATCTTGGCCAGAGGGTGAACCAGAAGAAAAAACAGAGCCCGGCACAGGATGCCACTTCCGTTTCCTGGCCCCACCCTCGGCAAGGGGCCTGCTTCTACGTGCCGGGGAGCCCCTGGAGCCGAGCAGGGGCCGGCCAGGCTTCCCCAGCGCCCTCTTGGGAGGAGCCCTGCGAGGGCCGCAGGGGAACCCCGAGCTCCAGACTGACGGAGACAGAGCCCTGAGCTCAAGCTTAGTCCTGCCTCAGAACAGGGAGCGTCAGGACATCACCCGCCTCCGTACTGGGCATCACGAAGGGTATCTCTAAGATGTATCCACTGCATGACCCTGGATAAGTCATTTCACCTCTGCTGCTCTCTGCTCCTCAGTAAAACGGTGGATGACGACTCCAGGTGGTTTGTCTATTCGTGTAAGGTCTGTGTGAGGTCCTGTAAGGTCCCCAGTGGGGGAGGGTGGGACGGGTCAGCCTCCGCTTTGTCATCATTCAGGCCAGAGAGGGCTTCTCCTTAGGGGAGGCCCGGCCGGAGCCTCGGCCCTCTGAGGGCAGGCAAGGTCCACTTGGGAAGGACCTCAGGCTGTCTGGCCTGTGATCAGGGAGGAGATCGGACACAGAGAAGGGGAATGTGGGCGTCCCACTCACCCAAAGCACTTGGGGAGCCAGTGGAGAATGGGGGGCCACGCTGCCTGGGGCACAGCCTCCTGGAGGCAGAGGTGCTGCTCCCACCTTTGACGCTTCCTGGGTGTGTGACCTTGGCCAAGTCTGCCATCTGCCTGGCCTCAGTTTCCCTTTCTGTAAAATGAGAGGCTGGGCTGACTGGTTCACTCCTTTTGCTAGACTGACTATTCATTTCCTGTCCTCTGAGGGCTCTTCCAGCCCCCCCCCACTCCCCATGCTGCATTTGTCCCAGGAAGGCACCCCAAGGGCTGAATCCCCCTCGGCAGGCCTCCAGAGGGCCCAGGCCCATCATCAAGCCGCTCTCCTGGGGGCGGGAGCCAGGGACATTCCTTCCTGGGTGGTTGCCTCCCCCTGCTGGCTACCGGAAGGCTCTGGGCCGGCTGCAAAACGCTGCCCTGGGGAGGGATCTCAAAGCCCCGGGCCCTTCTCCTAGCCAGGGAGTCAGTGGCTGCTGGGGGGCCCTGCCCCGGCACTGCTCTCCTGCCTCATCTCCCCCTAGTTCCTGCCGGCCTTCCTGACCCAAGGGCCCTTCTAGCTCGGGGCTCAGATCCCGGAGGTCTAGGCGAGCCCCCAGCCCGGAAGGCCAGGAGGGAGAGCCCTTATATGACCAAGGACCTCCGTCCTCCCCCGAGGCTTCTGTGTCTGGGGCAGAGGCTGTTCTGGGGCCTGTTTAGGCCTCAGTTTCCTCGGCTGTAAACTATGGGTTAGACGAGATGGTCGATGAGGCCCTCCTAAGGGAGGGACCCCCTCCTCCCCCCAGCGGCTCCCCTCCGGGCTGGCCCCCACAGCGGTAAAACAAGGGGGATGCGGGGCCTTGGAAGCCCGCAGGAGTCTTTCGGGCCTCCCTGTCTACTAGGGCCCACCTCTGCCCTGCCCGTCCCTCCCCGAGAGGCAGCCGGAGAAACCAGGGAGGCCCTCGCTGGAGGAAAATGGGGTCCTTGGGCCTCAGGGGGAGGGGGAGGGGCTCCTGGCACTGGCCCGGCATCCCTGGACCAGCCTGAGGACCTCGGCCACCCCCCCACGTCCTGCAGGGACTTGGTAAACGCCGGGAGCCTCCTTTCTGGGCCCACCTCGCGGGTCCGGAACAGAACCCGAATGAAGGCCGTAGCCAGCCCGGAGCAGCTCAGGCGGACTCCCAGGGAAGGAGGAAAAGCAAACACAAAAGGAGCCTGGGAAAGTGGAGGCTGGAGGCGGCGGGCGCCCCGAGGCCATTTCTTCAGCTGCCCTGGCCAGGCTTCACTGTCCCCAAGGGCTTCCGGAGGCGCCAGAGAGCACCAAAGGGAGAGCCGCCCAGGTAGTCACTGTATTTTATTGGAAAACATTGATCTATATTTTCTTCACAGCTTGAACTGAACACAATATTGCCCGGTTTAAAAAACAGAACAAAACAAAATGAACGGCTCCCCCAGGCGCCCCAGCCTCGCCCGCTCGCCGCGGCCGCGGCCTCGCCCTGGCCTGCCCTTCCCCGGGAGGAGGGCGGCGGGGGCCTCCGGAGAGGGGACTCGGCGCTAGCCCGAAGGGCCCGCCGGAGCCACCTGGGCGCGAGAAGGGGGAGGGGGAGGAGGGGGGCCGCTCCGTCCGTCCGCGGCGCTTTCCCCGTCCCAAGCGTGAAGTGAAGACAGAAGCGAGCGGGGAGGAGCTCCGGAGCATGCTGCGGGGAAGCGGGGGAGGACGAGCAGCAGACACAGCCCGGACAAGGCCGAGGCAGACGGCCCGGCAGGTGACTAGCGTGACGCGGGACGCCGGCGGGGCCCCCACGGCTTCCTTATTGCAGGGAGGATCCCACGGCAGCCCCCCAAGCTAGATACGGATGCTGCCTGGAAAAGAGAAGCCCAAGACTCGAGCACATGGCCAAGAGGCCAGGACGCGGCCACCGCCAGCGAGCGAGCGAGCGAGGAGCAGCAGCAGCAGCCAGCGCGGCGGGCGGGAGGGCGGAGCCGGGCGGGGCGGGGACTAGCACCAGGTATTTACAGAACAGCTCGGGGACATTTACAATCTGTACAGGGCGCCGGCCGCGGGGTCTCTCCCCTCCTCCCCGCCGCCGCCAGACGTGCTAGAGCCAATCGCGGATGGTTTGGGAAGAAAAGCCAATGGAGAGGCTGAGTTGTTCGTGCCCGCCTCGGCGTCTTCTGCCCCTCCTCCTCCTCCGTGCGGAGGCCGCGCCCCCGCCCCGCCCCCTCCTCGAGGCCTCTCACCGTGGCCCCAGAAGGTTTCGAACACAGAACCACAGTGCCAGACGCATGCAAACATCGAAAGGGCTTGGCTTTCCCGCCCCTCTTCCGCAGCTCCGGGATGGCTGGCGGCGGGAGGCGGTCCGGGGTCCGGGGCGGGGCGGGGCGGGGGAGGTCACAGAGCGTCATGCAGCTGGGGACAAATCTCGTGTTGCTTTACATCGGATTCTCGGTCGTCAGTCAGGGGCGGCTTAGAGCCAGGTTATGCGAGTAAGAGTGTCGGAGAGCGCGAGAGAAGAGAGAGATCAAGGAGAACGGGCATTGCCAGCTGCCCGCGGCCTTCACTTCGCGGTCATCATCTGTACAAACTCTGCGGGGAGACAGGAGGCCCGTCAGGCCGGCCCGAGGCCGAGGCCCCGCCCCCTCCCGGCCCCAGCGGGTGCCAAAGACACACCTTCATAGTTAACCTGGCCGTCCCCGTCTATGTCGGCCTCCCGGATCATCTCGTCCACCTCCTCGTCGGTCAGCTTCTCCCCGAGGTTGGTCATCACGTGACGAAGCTCCGCAGCGCTGATGTAGCCATTCCCGTCCTGGAGGGGCACAGAAGGCCTCAGCGCTTCCTGTCCCCTCCCAGAGGAGCCCCTCCCCCCACCCCCCCAGCCCGGAACAATGCGCCCACCTTGTCAAAGACACGGAATGCTTCCCTGATTTCCTCCTCGCTGTCCGTGTCCTTCATCTTCCTGGCCATCATGGTCAGGAATTCGGGGAAATCGATGGTCCCGTTCCCTGCGGGGGCAGCCAGGTGAGCAGAAGTGGCGGGTCCCCTGAGGCTCCAGCCAGGCTCCCCAGCCCCGAGCGCCCCGCCTCCCTCCTCAGGGCTCACCATCCGCATCCACCTCGTTGATCATGTCCTGGAGCTCGGCTTCAGTGGGGTTCTGACCCAGGGAGCGCATCACCGTGCCCAGCTCCTTGGTGGTGATGGTGCCGTCTCCATCCTTGTCAAACAGCGAAAAGGCCTCCTTGAACTCTACAGGACAAGGGCGCAGTCAGAGCCCACCAGACTCTAAACGCTTGAGAGGAGGCTGGTCACATCCCGGGATTCCCCAAGAGGAGCCCAAGGAGCTGGAAGGAGGCGTGGGGGCTGGAGCAGGAGGAGAGGCTGGGGGTGTCTAGGGGCCTGGGCTGATGGCTGGCTGACAGGTGGCTCTGGCTATCCAGCTGCCCTGAGCCAAGGCCCTCTGGTCCCATCCACCCCCACCCCCATGCCCACTCAGGGCCGGTGTTCTAGGGGCCCATGGCTCTCAAAGAATGCTCAGGGCAATGAGCTGTCCCTGGAGGACTCCAACCACGGCAGAGAGGAAGAAGAGCCTGGGGTCAGCCGTCTGACAGGAGCTCAGATGGGCCTTGGCTAAGCGAATGTTCCCTCCAAGTGGTGGCTGTTCTCCTGCCCCCGGGAGCCAATGCCCAGTTATAAGCATTGGAGGGGTGGCCCAAGCCCAAGGGATAGAAAACTGGGGGTCCTGGCCCTCCCCGGCCCCGGGGTCCTCATCTGTAAAACGAGGAACTTCCAGCGGCTGCCTCCTGGGTGACTGGGGAAAGCACTTGGCAATGGGAACCCCTTTCCCCGGGGCTAGTGGCCAGCAATCACACATTTGGGGATCCTCGGTCTACACGCTTGGCTTCATTGCAGAGCCGTCTCTGGACTCACCTGCAATCTGCTCTTCAGTCAGCTGGTCAGCCTGGAAAAAAAAAAAACAAAAGATGAGTTTGTCAGTGTCTTGGCGAGCCAGCCAGCATGGGGCAGCCCGTGATTCTCTGATGCATTTCTCCCCTCAGCCTCGGGATGAAAAGCACCATCTAGAGACGGTCAGTGCCCTCCTGGGGCTGCAGAGCCCAGCCCCAGTGCAGGAGGGTGGGGGGGAGGGGCTGCCCTCAGTGCCCCCCCCCCTTTTCCAGGAAAGGAGCCTCCTGCAGGGGCACATCTGTGCGTGATGGCATCACCAAGAATGCAGGAAGCTTCTTTCCCAGAGGCCTAGAAGGTTCTGCCAAACGGAACCAGGTCAATTGTGGAGCGGGGGAGGGAGTGGAAGTGGTGGCCCAGGCCTGCACCATTAAACCACATCATGTCCCACAGAGGCTGCCAGGGAAGGGCTGCCAGCACTCTGCTGGTGGTCTGTCTGGGGTCTTGGGTGGGGCAGGGCAGGAGGAGGGCCAGTAGGGGAGAAGCCCCCAGAGGGGCTGCCATCACTCTCAATGGCTTCCTCCCAGACTCCATCCCCTCCATCTGGCCCCTGAAGAGGCTTCTCCCCCAGGCCTGCACTGCCCCTTTGAGCCTCCATATGAGGGGGCTGGAAAGAGCCAATGCAGTAGGGATGGGGCTGCTGAGGGAAGGCAAGAACCCCTCCTGATCCCTCAACCTGGGGCTGGACTCGTGCTCCCCCTAGTGGGTATTAGCCAAGACCCACCATGGAGCCAGGAGGTGGCCAGTAGGCGAGGCCAAGGGCTCCCTCTCACATGCTGCAGCCAGAAGCGTCCCCCAATGGGCACCCCCAGAGCGCTGCCTTCTGAGCTGGGGGCCTTTCTAGGACAAGGGGGTGTCAGAAGGAGGAACCCGGCTGCCTTTTTTCTCTCAATTCCAGTTGTGTCAACGGGGAAGAAACATCTGGGTCAAGTCCCGCCTCAGGCTCCTCCGCTCTAAAAATGGAGGAGTTGGCCGAGGATCCTGGTTTGGGAGGCCCGAAGGGGGAAGACCGGAGGGGAGCAAGGTGAGGGCTCTTGGGGTGGGGCCGTCCTGGGCAGTGTCTGGCAGGCCTCTCACCCAAGCCTGAGGCAGGAGGAAGGGCCCACAGGCTCTGCTGGGTGTCAGAGAAATGCGCCAACAGGCGGGATCCAGCAGGACCAGAACTCTGGCCCGTCCCCTTGTGCAAAGGGAGCCGGCGCTGCTCTGCTGTGGCCCGACCCCACCCCTCAACTGTTCAGTGCGCTCCCAGGGCTCCTGGACCACTTCAGCGCAGCGCCTGCCCAGCGCCTCTCCCCAGAGCCTTTGTTCCGACCTGTCAGAGCAGCTGCAAGGGCCGAGCGAGGGGGCTCCCTCGCTTCTCTAAGCCTTACTTCCCATGTGAAGCTCCGCCTCACTCTCCCCCAGGCCTGGCTACCTCCTCGGCTTCAAAATAGTCTCCCAAACCCTCTGTGGGAACAAACAATTCCCAGGAAAAATCCATCTCTCGCCTCAGCCCACACTCCTCCCTCTGCCCCGCCCCCCCAAGCCCGGCTCTTCTCCCAGGCCGTCCCCCCTCCAGGCTCTACCTCTGGCCCAGCTCCATCTTCCCTTTGCCCTCTGATCCCCTCGGCCTCCTCAGGCTCTTCTCCGCAGCCCCCATTCCAAGGCAGGAAGCTGCTGTCCCGAACCCCTCCGGTGAAGACACCAGCTATTTCCCAGCTTGAGGATCCTGTGTTGGTGCCACCCTAGCGGAAGGATTCACTCTCCTTCCGCCCCTGCTCGGACCCTGCCCCGGGCCCTGGGGGCTCTTCTCTCCTTCCTGGCCAATCCTAACCCTCCAAAGGAGCCTTTTCTCTCCAAGGGTTCAAATGCAACCCCAAACACTCACCGGCCGCTCCCTTAAGCCTCACTTTCACTCTTATCAAACCTCAGAAACAAGCCCCGGTGCTCCGTTTACTCTCCGAACTCCTTGAGTTCTTCCCGTTCTAAACAGAGCCTTAACCCACTGGCCGCCTCCCCCCAGGTTCGGTCAGGGTTGAACCCTGCTCCCTTTTTGGAGCCCCCTTTCCTGGAGTCTCCCAGCCTCGCCGGGACCAGCCTCTTCTCATCTTCTTTGGAGGCGCTCCCATCTCCCAGGGGCTTCTCTGAGAAGCGATTCCTCCATTCTCCTCGGACCAGTCAGCTGCCCCTGAAGATCCAAGTCCATCCAGGCTCCAACTCTCCCGGGTCAGAGCCAGCCCACCTCCCCAGAGACGCACTCTGGACCCCCCCCCCATCTCAATTATTCCAGTCAAAACCTCCCGCCATGCCCCACCCTCCCTTTAGGGGCCAGTCACCTCCCCCACTCCAACCCACCCCTGAAGGTCTTCCCGGTGACGGTTCTCCTTCCCTTCAAAGCCTAATGTTCCCCCCAAACTCTGGCCTCTTACCCTCCACCGAAGGATCCTCCTATCAGACTCCCAATCTCCTGGTCAGGGTTCAACTCCCAACAACTAAGGTCACCCCACCCACTTGGGAACCATTTCCACCCCACCCTAACCATCTGCCCTCAAATGGAATTCTCTGGGAGAGCTCGGGGTTCAGCCCTGCCTCCCTCTTCTCAGTGATCATCTTTATGATGTCCCCACCCCAAATGTCCAAGGGGCATCCCTAAGAGTCCAACAATACAGCTCTGTACCCCAAGTTCATCTCCGCAGCCCCCCCAATTCATCTTTTTCTTTTCTCCCAGTCCCTCGACCATCCCCCCCCGGGGCCCTCCCAGGCAGAAAATGACACCCCTTTCAAGCTTCATCAGCGCCTCCTACTCCTCCCAACCCAAGTCCTCTCTTCTCCCCCTTCCCCCTCCCGTCAGAAATTGACACCCCCACCACGCCCCATCAGCACCCTCTACTCCCAGGTCCAAAATCAGCTTTTCTCCCCCTACTTCCCTGTGGGTTCTCTGCTGGAAACTGAGTCCCCCTCCCCAGGTCCTCTCTGACAGAAACCGACACCCCAACTCCCCAAGACCAAAGGAAATGCTTCTCCCCTCCCTCCCCCTAAGGAAAGTGACCAGTCCCCTCCCCCACCCCGGCAGAAACTGACACCCCTCTCTCCGGACTCAAGTACAAAGTCCGCTCTTCTACTTCACCTCTCTGGGGGTCCTCTCGTGGGAAGTGATCATTTCTTCCCCTTCCCCCCCATCATGAGCGCCCCCCCCCCCATCCCCAGGACTGAAGTCAGTTCTTGTTCCTCTTCCTCTCAGGTTCTTTCTTTCGGCATGGAATCGACCGTCCTCTCCCACCACCACTACCCTGGGGTCTTCGGGGCGGATACAGACTATCCTCTCTCCCCTCCCCCACTTTAGGGTTCCCCCCCCCCACCTCCGCGCACACTCACCATGGCGGGGCCCGGGCGCGCGGGGCACCGGAGGACGAGGAAGAGGAGAGTAAGGAAGAGAAAGAAGGAGGAAGAGGAGCGGGGGTCGCACGGCACTGGGAACGAGGCTCCGGGCGCAGCAGGGGGCACAGCTCCTCCCGGATCCGCCGCCGCCGCTGCGCGCTCGCGCCACCACAGACTGCAGCGCGCGCCACCGACAGTCACCCCGCCTGCGCCTGCGCCTGCGCTCCTCCCGTCCGTTCGCTAGCCCCGCCTCCACTAGCTTTCCCCTTCTTCTCGTTTCAGCACCGCACTGCGGTGAAGGATTCTTCCGCCGGCCCCATTCCAGCCCTCGTCAGCCCGTACCAGAGTCGGATCTACACTTGGGCTGGTGCACGCCCCCGCCCCCGTTCTCAGTCAAGGGACTACTTTCTCTGCTGCCTTTTAGCTGTAGCGGACTCGGCGGAGGACTACCTACTGTAGTTCATGCATGATACGTCTCCCCCCCACCGTGTGAACTAAGCTATCATTGGTCCGAAATGGTAGCGGAAATAAGAAGTGATCGTCCATTGGTCCGACGTTCCCTGCAATGCGTCAAACAGGGACGCGCCACAGTGAGGAGCTGGAAGGGGGTGAGATGGAGAGAGAAGGAATACGTTGGGAGGAGAGAACGTATCTATCGGGAGTGAGGCGATGACAGAGAATTTTAAACTACTGAGAGACAAAGGCCCCTTTTTCTTTAAACAAGTCCCCGAAGGGCAAAGTAGAACCGGGCAGGGAACGACCCCCACACTGCCCTCTTCCCACCACTTATGTGGTCTGACCAAGAGATGTCGTCATCACGCAGCTCCACCCTGGATTCGGCTGGAGAGGCGTGGCCACATGGTCATGTGCACAGCGAAGCCCACGCCTCGGGGAGGAGGAAGGGGAGGGGGAGACAGAGATGCCTTTCCCTTCCACTCACCCTCCTTGACTACCCCCTTGGTTAAGCTTGGTGGCGGCGGGGTCCTTAGTACTCTGTCCCTAGCTACGGGACTGGGGGTGGGGGAGCTAGAGGGGATCAGGACCCAAGGTGTAAGGCTAAGATGTCCCCTCCACCACGGGATCTCAAAGCACTTAGACAGCCCCAGCATCTTATATAACATGTACAATGTCAGAGCAGGGATGGCCCTTAGAAGAGGGAATGTTGAAACGGAATGAATCTAGAATAAATGTCAGAGCTAGGACTGTCAGAACTACAGGGGACCTAGAATAAGGAATGTCAGAGCTGGGTGGGCCCTTAGAACATAGAATAGTGAAAAAATAGCTTTCATCTAAAAAGAAAGAAAGGGTAAGCCTTATGTGTAGAGAGGGGCCCACATGTGTTGAGGCAGAATAGAAATCTTTAGCCTCTTTTCTCCAATTCTTGTCAAGAGGGGAAGCCAGAAGTTGGGACCAGACTCCCCTCTGCAATCTAGAGAAAGGGGAAGGTTCGACTCTAGAAGTATATCTATCTAAAAAATGATAAAATATTATTAAAAACAGATTATAATATATTTTAAAAGTTATAAGTCTAGGGTATACGATTTGGCTCCAGCTAACTTCTGATCACTTTGTCATTTCTGGGGGCAAGAGGTTCCCCTATATATCCAAGACTTGATCCCCTTCCTACCAAATACCAGTTCTATAATGACTATATATGTAAATAGCAAAGAAATTAATTTCTTCAAATCTAAGCAAAATAGAAATGAGAAGGTATACAAAAGAGTATACCAGATGGCACTCAATCATTAGAGTGAGATAACTCAGCTTAACCAAGAGATGGTCCTTCATCTCACCATGGAGAAGTTCCCCACTGGCATAAACTGAGTCTAGGGGCATAAAGGAGACTGCTCCTTCCTTTCAAGTCTTTTCCTTCAGCAACCTAAAGTGGGATTGGCCTCCCCCAGCTTCTTTCTTGAAACTAGAAGCCAAAAGCACCTGAAGCAACTTTATACTTGAGTTCTGAAGAAGCTTTGAAGGTTGATGAGTCCCAGAAGGTATTTAAAGGGTACATAATTGAAGCTTTCTCTTACCAGCTTTGCCTTGTCCCTCACAGGGCAAGCCATTCATCTCCACCAATAAAAAGAGAGTCCCATAGTATTGGGTTTGGGGACAGAGGTTATACTCAGAAGAATAATTTAGACTATTGACAGTCATATGAAAAATGTTCCAGATCACTAATAAGAAGAGAGTGAAAGTCAAAACGACCGAGAGCTTTACCTCACCCCCTGCAAAATGGCAAAAACGCTGAATAAGAACTAGTCAATGATGGAGAGGTGATAAGCACACTAACGAATTCTTGGTAGAATTAGTGGACTGTTCTGGAAAGCAATTTGGAATTATGCATATCAAGAGGCTTAAATGTTTACACCCTTTGATCCAGAGATTCCATTCCTAGACATAGAAATAAAGAAGTCATTGATAAGAAGAAAGGTTCCATGTGCACCAAAATATTTGTAGCAGTATTCGATTTTTGCCATAGTAATGAAGTATCTGATTATTAATTGGGGAATGGCTAAATTAATTGCAGTTCATGAATGTGTTAGAATTTTATTGTGTTGTAAGAAATGACAAATCTGATGGCTACAGAAGCCAAGCTACAGAAGTAGTGTTGGTGGTCATGAACTCTGATGACAGAGCTAGCCTTCTGTCAGGCAGCTCTATACCCTTATGACTCAGGTGTGGTTTTCTAAATATTGCTCTAGGGCTCAGCTGGTGTGATTCTTGTCCAGCTAACCATTGTCTCAGGAGCAGCTACAGTGGCACGGTTTATCCTGGAATCAGAAAGAACTGAGTTCAAATCTAGCCTTAGACACTTAGTAGCTGTGTGATCTTGGGTAAGTAACTTAACCTTTGTTTGCCTCAGTTTTCTCATCTGGAAAATGGGAATAATAATAGCTCCTACCTCCAAGGATTGTTGTGAAGATCAAATGAGAGCATAATCACAAAGTGTCAGCACAGCACAGATAGTAAGCTTTATATAAATGTTAGCTAAGTGGCAGAGTGCTTAAAGCACTGGGCTTGGATTCAGGAAGACATCTTCTTGTGTTCAAATCCAGCTTCAGACATTTATTAGCTGTGTGACCCTGAACAAGTCACTTCACCCTGTTTCTCAAAAGAGCTGGAGAAGGAAATGGCAAACCATTCAGTATCTTTGCCAAGAAACCTCCAAGTGAAGTCATGAAGAGATGAACGTGACTGAAAATGACTGAACCACCATCAATTATTTTTATTAGAAAACTGCCAGCTCTGACCCACAGATGTCCAGGAGAGAGACGGGTATCTTCTATGTAACAGCCAGAGCCACCCTTACCATGGACCATGCTGCAATGTCTAGAGCATGCCATCCATCCATAAAGACAAAGGTTTGCCTTGGGTAAGGAGATGAGGGCAAGTGCCGACAATGGATACGGCTGCCTTGGATCACTTCTCCCCAGAGAGGGAAGACAGCCCAAGACTCAAAAAGGAAAGTGTGCACTCCCCGTTGGTTCAGGGAGAGAGGAGGCTTGAGGGCAGGGGGGAGGACCCAGAGCCTCCGTGACTCCTGGAGGCCATCCAGGGCAAGGATCTTTTCTTCTATTCTCTGCTCCAATTTTCCTTGGGACAGGGGATGAGCTGGAGAGCAGAGGGCATCTGGAACGATTATAGCCAATATCTCTGGCAAAGGTTAATTTTTTACATATGTGGAAGTCAAATGTATAGAAATAAAAGTCATTCTCCGAATGATAAGTATGAACGGGCAGCTTTCGGATGAAGAATCGAAGCATCTACGGTCACATGAAGGACTCCTGGAAATCACTCTTGATCAGAGGAGGGCAAACTAAAACGACTCGGGGTGTCACCTCATGCCTATTACATTGGTTAGTATGACAGAAAAGGAAAATGATCGATGTGGGGGGATGTGGGAAAAGCGAGACACTAATACACTGTCGGTAGATCGGATCCAGCTGTTCTGGAAAGCAGTTTGGAACTATGCTCAAAGGACTCTACAATTGGGCACATCCTTTGATCTATCAACACCATTGCTAGGTCTGTGTCCCAAGAGATTTTATTTAAACCCTCACCTTCTGTATTGGAATCGAAACTGTGTATTGGCTCCAAGGCAGGAGAGCGGTCAGGGCTAGGCCATGGGGGTCAAGTGACTTGCCCAGGGTCACACAGCTGGGAAGTGTCTGAGGTCAAATTTGAACCCAGGACCTCCCGTCTCTAGGCCTGGCTCTCCAGCCACTGAGCTACCCAGCTGCCCCCCAAATGATGATTTTGGAAAACCCTGGAAACACACGAACTGATGGAAAGTGAAGTGAGTAGAATCAGGACATTGTCCATACACAGAGCTGGCAATATTGTTGGATGATGAACAACTGTGTGTGACCTGGTTATTGTCAGCAATGCAGTGATGCAAGACAGCCCCAGAGACATGATGAAAAGTGCCATCTGCCCCCTGAGAAGGAACTGATGGAGTCTACAGGTCAAAACATACGATATTTCACTTTCTGCCTACTTTTTTCATTTAAGATCTCTCAAACCAAATGATTAATATAGAAAAATGTTTTACACGATTGCACATGTAAAATCTATATTAGATTGCTTTACTGTGAGGGAGGGAAAGAGGGAGAATATTTGGAACTCAAATAAAAAAAAGAATATTAATTGTTTTTACATGTAAATGAAGAAAAATAAAATATGACAAAAAAGAATAATGAGTATGGGGGCAGCTGGGTAGCTCAGTGGATGGAGAGCCAGGCCTAAATATGGGAGATCCTGGGTTCAAATCTGACCTCAGACCCTTCCTAGCTGTGTGACCCTGGGCAAGTCACTTGACCCCTATTGCCTAGCCCTGACCACCCTTCTGCCTTGGAACCAATACACAGTACTGACTCCAAAACGGAAGGTGAGGGTTTAAAAAAAATGAGTATAAAGAAGGAACAATGGCCCTCTTTCTAGTGGCTTGGGGGCAGAGTATCCTGGGATGTCTGTCTGTCCATCCTCTTCCCTTATCCTTGATTTTTAGGCCACCTGCCCCAGGTGAGAAAAAAAAGTCCAGCCCTATATAGAAAGGTTCAGTTTAAAAAATATGTATCTCCGGAGCTCAGCACTTCAACTACGTCCTGGCAACTTCAGTCATGTTGATCCCCTGAGGGCAGCACATGCCACAGATTCTTTTGTTCTGTAGACTCCTTGGGGGTGAAAAATCGAGAAATATGGCGAAGAAAAGACAAATCTGACCAAGGAGGTATTTGCTATAAGCATGAAGCGATTTTGTGTATCTTGGTGTGCACACGCGTGTGTGTGCCTAGAGGCAGATGCCCCCTGCATAGAAGACCCAGCAGGACTCCCTGTGCGCCAGTCCTGCCTCTGGCACATACTGGTTGCATGACTGGTCAAGTCCTTTAGCCTCTCAGTGTTCCAGGCCACTCTCTGATTCCAGGTTGCAGAAGAGGCTGGGATAATTTTCTTGCCTGGGTGTTAGTTCCCTTCTCAATTCCCTATTCCTAGAGGGTATATAAAGCTCGTGAAGGGGAAAGATTGAATGTAGCACCAGGCCTAGAGATGGGAGGTCCTGGCCTTGGACACCTCCTAGCAGCATGACCCTGGGCAAGTCACTTGACCCCCTATTGCCTAGCCTTCTGTCTTAGAGGTCAGAAAAGAAGTTTTTTTTTTTTTTTAAAGAAACTCCTTGGAAAAAGGAGTGATATGGCTAGGTCTATGCCCTAAGAATTATTAGGATGATCTCCTAGTTGGTCCCTGCTCTAATCCACCCTCCACACAGCTGCTAAAAGGATTTCCCTTAAGCACAGACCTGACTGCGTTACTCCCCTCTCGATGAATACACTCCAGGGGCTCCCTGTTGCTTCTAGGATAAAGTATGACTTGTAAAAACCATTCACAACTCAGCCTCAACTTACCTCTTTAGC
Organism: Monodelphis domestica; assembly: GCF_027887165.1. Taxonomy (NCBI): domain Eukaryota; kingdom Metazoa; phylum Chordata; class Mammalia; order Didelphimorphia; family Didelphidae; genus Monodelphis; species Monodelphis domestica. Next base: position 420,701,261 of record NC_077230.1, read on the forward strand.
TTTATGTAATGGGCACACTATTCCTCTTTCTACATATCTTGCAAGCAAGCTGGCTTATTCTCTGTTCACACATGACTCTCTGCCTTCCATTGGCCAGCTACATGACTGGAATGGGATGCTCTCCGACTCCAACAATCCCTCTCTTCATGATACCCCTCAAGTACCATCTTCTACATGGAACTTTTCCTACTCTCCCAAACTGCTAGTATCTTCCCTCTCCAACTGCCTTGTATTAGTTGCTGAATATTTTGTATTTATTCTAAAAAAAAAAAAAGAACCCCTTCCCTTCTGTCTTAGAATCAATACTGGCAGAAGATTGGCAAGGGGGATAAGTGACTTGCCCAAGATCACACAGCTAGGAAACATTTGAGGTCAAATTTGAACTCAGGACCTCTTATTTCTAGGTGTGGCTCTCAAACCAGTGAACCATTTAGCTGCCCTCTGTATTTACTCATTATGTTTCATGGGTATCCATAGCCATCATGGTTAACTTTTCTCTGTCTTAACCTACCTGCACCCATGCTGTCAGGGTGATGGAAAGGGTGTCTGGGCAACTATAACTGCAGGGGTATGGGTAACCTCAGTGTGGAAGCTCTATACTTTTTCTATTCAGAACTGTAGCTCCTGAGCCCCCATCAGTGTGCTCTCTGCTCTCAACAAGTCAGTTGAAATGACAACATTAATGATTAAATATGACCCATTTACTAATAGAATACAAAGTAATAATTGTTACATAAAAGTCCATTTATAAACCTGGGTCACACTCTCCCACCAATACACACAGTTTCCATGGCAAAAAGTCAGTATAAACTCCAAGGAATCTAGAATCAAGGCACATGACTAGGGCAAATCATACCTCCAGACTGCAGATCTTAAGGTCCTCCTTGATCTCTATAAGAAAAAGCCCACCCCATGGGTCATTTGCTGCAAGGAACACTTTTATTCTGGGTCTTTCTAATCTCCTACTAGATGAAGTAATATCTCTACTACAGAAGAAGTCTAAAGCTCATTTAGTAAAAAGCAGCCGCTATTCAGATTTACTCTGAGGTATCACCTCACACCTAGCAGATTGGCTAAAATGGCAGCAAAGGAAAGTAATGAATGCTGGAGGGGATGTGGCAAAATTGGGACACTAATGCGTTGCTGGTGGAGTTGTGAATTGATCCAACCATTCTGGATGGCAATTTGGAACTATGCCCAAAAGGCACTAAAAGTCTGTCTTCCCTTTGATCCAGCCATAGCACTGCTGGATTTGTACCCCAAAGAGACAATAGGGAAGAATACTTATACAAAAATATTCATAACTGCACTTTGTGGTGGCAAATAATCAGAAAATGAGGGGATGCCCTCTGATTGGGGAATGGCTGAACAAATTGTGGTATCTATTGGTGATGGAATATTATTGTACTGAAAGGAATAATGAACTGGAGGGATTCCATGTGAACTGGAAGGACCTCCAGGAACTGATGCAGAGTGAAAGGAGCAGACCCAGGAGAATATTATACACAGAGACTGATATACTGTGGCACAATTGAATGTAATGGACTATTCTATTAGCAGCAATGCAATGACCCAGGACAATTCTGAGGGATTTCTGAGAAAGATGCTATCCACATCCAGAGAAAGAACTGTGGGAGAAGAAAAACAACTGCTTGATCACATGTTTCAATGGGGATATGATTGGGGATGTAGACTGTAAATGATCTAATGCAAATATCAATAATATGGAAATAGGTCTTGATCAATGACACATGTAAAACCCAGTGGAATTGCGTGTTGGCTATGGGAGGGGGGTGGGAGGAGGGGAGGGAAAGAACAGGAACCATGTAACCATGGAAAAATCTTCAAAATTCATTCATTAAATAAATAAATAAACTTTTTAAAAAAACTATTCAGGTCTGAGGGAGGTTAAGGGCTTTGAGAGGTTTCCCTCTCTTGCTCCAAAGAAGACAGTGATGGGCAATGTAGGCAAACTTCTGAGGGATTTTCCTTCTTTCAAGCTGTAGATGGTGCTACAAAGCAAGGTAGATAAGTCCGCTCTAAACAGTAGAAGATTCTTCTAACCTACAATCAGTTCTTTCAAACAGCAGCAATTTTCCCCCCTCCAATCAGATCAGTTCCCTACCATCAAATGCAGAGCTTGTCTATCTGCTGATCTGATCTTATCTAGGCTTATTTTGAAGGAGCTTCTGTGTGCTTCTTCTTTTCCATATTGCTTCTTCAATTCTGCTGGCTTCTCAATTCCATCAGTTTATGGCTTCTGATGTCTCACCTTCTAACTTTTTTTAAAAATTGATTTCTAATGTTTCTCCTACCTCAAAACATGACCCCCTCATGTGAAGTAGCCCATCTCTAGCTTAGGTTAAGAAATCCTAAATCCATATTTCTGTCAGATATGACATAATCAATATACAATTATCTCACAGTTCCTAAAAAGTTCTTTGATTCAGAATCCACAGGTTTAAAAACATTAATATGTCCATTAGCAGTCGAAGAATAATGCATTGCAGTCATGTGTGCATCCATCAGTACGTTTGAAGTGCTGTTTTTACCTCAAATCCTCTCAGAACTGCCTGTTTCTCCACAAATTTGCTTTTTCCTGTATTTATAATAAAATTGTTCTTTTTCTACCTCTTTCAGTAAAGAAAGTATCCGTGCAAGAAAGGAGCAATGCCATATATGCATATCTTTATTCTGTATATATCTATATTTACTTATTTGTAGATGTTGTCTCCCTCCAAAAGAATGTAAACTTCGTGACATAAGGATTATTTTCTTTTGGCTGAGTATTCTTATTTTCTAGCTCAGGGTTGACACATAGTAGGTGCTTAATAAGTGCTTATGGTAGGGACAAGTGAGGTTTTTTAAAGAATGGGGTAAATCTGGGCAAAGGACAAATAATAAGTCTGCTTTGCTGGAACGTAGAGTACATTAAGGGGATTAAAATGTCTTGAAATGTAAGTGGGAGCAAGCCAAAATGTGGAGGGATTTAAATGCTGGGGCTAATGGACTTTTTATTTTAGCCTAGGGGAGAGGGAGCCCATGAACATTTTTGGCAGGGGAATGACATGGTCAGAGCAGATTATTCTGGCAGCTGTGTGGAAAATGGATTGGATGGTGGCAATCTGGAAACAGTAGTATCTCTGTTACTCTCTGAATGACTTGTAACTGATTCCTTGGAGACAATTCTAGGATCTTTAGCTACATAGTGTCACTGAAAAATAGAGTGACTAGGTGGTATAGTGGATAGAGCACCAGGCTTGAAATGAGGAAGACTCATGTTCATGAGTTCAAATCCAACCTCAGACACTTCCTAGTTGTATGACCCTGGGCAAGTCACTTTCCCCTGATTGCCTCTGTTTCCTTCAAATCTAACCTCAGACACTTCCTAGTTGTGTGACCCTGGGCAAGTCACTTTGCCCTCATTGCCTCTGTTTCCTTCAAATCCAACCTCAGCCACTTCCTAGTTGTGTGACCCTGGGCAAGTCACTTTGCCCTCATTGCCTCTGTTTCCTTCAAATCCAACCGCAGCTTCTTCCTAGTTGTGTGACCTTGGGCAAGTCACTTTCCCCTGATTGCCTCAGTTTCCTCATTTGTAGAATGAGCTGGAGAAGAAAATGGCAAGCCACTCTTGGCAGTATCTCTGCTAAGAAAATGCTAAATGAGAGTCATGATGAGTTGGACATGACTGAAAACATGACAGCAACAACATCACTGGAAGAATAGTGATGTTGCAAGTCACTTTCCCCTGATTACCTCTGTTTCTTTCAAATCCAACCTCAGTCACTTCCTAGTTGTATGACCCTGAGCAAGTCACTTTACCCTCATTGCCTCTGTTTCCTTTAAATCCAACCTCAGCCACTTCCTAGTTGTGGGACCCCGGGCAAGTCACTTCCCCCTCATTGCCTCTGTTTCCTTCAAATCCAACCGCAGCTTCTTCCTAGTTGTGTGACCTTGGGCAAGTCACTTTCCCCTGATTGCCTCAGTTTCCTCATTTGTAGAATGAGCTGGAGAAGAAAATGGCAAGCCACTCTTGGCAGTATCTTTGCTAAGGAAATGCTAAATGAGAGTCATGATGAGTTGGACATGACTGAAAACATGACAGCAGCAATAGTGATGTTTAAAGCAGAGCCTCTGTGGTCTTCTTCCTATTAAATTCTGCCCCCTGCCCCTGTTCCTTCTCTATCTTCAATGCCCATCATACGTACTTGGAAATTAGCTTTCTGGATTGTCCGTCCAATTGAATACGACAGTGTGGATATTCTTTGTCCTCTTGGCTTTTCTGTGTGGACACTTGAGAGAGTGTGAATCCCGCTCAGAGCATTCCATAGTGCTTTGGGGCTAGATATGATCAGCCCATACAGATGCATCTGCAGGACATCATTGTCTTTAAGGAAGCAGTCTGGCTTGGTCTTTGCACCACACGATGGTGGTGAAAGCCTTTGGCCAATGTACTGCTTCCTTCTTTGTGCTTCTCTTGATATTAGTAACCTAAGAAGGAAGAGAACAAAGTTCTCTCCATGAAGGACACATTCTTGGAGGAGAACATTAAAGCAGTATCCAATGCTCTGAAAAAGTCAGAGGCAGACAGCAAGTACAGGGGGATCTTGTGGTTTTTGTTCTTTTCTGTCAACTGGTGATGGTCAAAATGTTAGCTACTGAATGACTTTTTCATTCATTCATACCTTCATCGGTGATGCCCTTGATACGTGCATAGATTTATCTTAAAAATAGCTCACAGTCAGTCAGCCAGTCAACAAACATTTTTTTATTAATTAAACTTCTTACCCTCCACTTCAGGGTTCTAGGTTCACTCCTGGGAGTTTCTTCTTTATTTTAATTTTTTTAACCCTTACCTTTTATCTTAGGATTATTACTAATTATTGTTTTCAAGGCAGAAGAATGGGAAGGACTAGGCAATGGGGGTTAAGTGACTTGCCCAGGGTCACACAGGTAGGAAGTATCTGAGATCAGATTTGAACCCAGGACTTCCCATCTCTAAGCCTGGCTCTCTGTCCACTAAGTCACCTAGTGTATAAGAGGGAATGACCAGAAGCAATGAAAAAATCAAATTTTGAAGAAATGTCTCAGAAGAAGAGCAGTCCCTCGCTAATACACTAGTTATCCATAGAGTTTCTTCTTTAAACATCAGCTCATTCAATTGTGTTTCCTTACTACCCTCACCCCCACTTCCATTTGACTACTTAACATTATACTAGAGTGGTTTGTCATTTCCTTCTTCAGCTCATTTGACAGATGAGGAAACTGAGGCAAACAGGCTTCAGTGACTTGCCTAGGGGTGCAGAGCTAGGAAGTGTCTGAGATGGGACTTGAACTCAGGAAGAGAAGTCATCCAGACTCTAGGATCAGTGCTCTACCCACTATGCCACCTAGCTCTCCCATCATGGGATAAGCAAAGCAGAATCAGTTTTAGAATGCCATCCCTCAGTCAACCAACAAATGATTGCTAAATGCTTGCTTTCTTCCAGATCCTGTAGTAAGTGCTAGAAATACAAATATCAGCAAAAATAAAGACAGCTTTGCCCTCAAGGAACTTACATTTTAATGGGTGAAGATGATATCCACATCAGTTACTGGAAAGGGGATGAGGAGAAAAGGTCTCCAGGGTGGGACTGTGATGGAGAAATATAGAAGAGAGAAGCCTAGTGGTGGGCAATGAAGAGACGACTTGGCCAGATTTCTCTCCTTAAATGGAAGTACCAGGAGGAGCCCTCCAACCTCCAATGAGAGGGAGGGATCCTGGGAGCAGAGTGTACTGATGAGGTGTGATTTCCAGGGCTGAATCATATTCCAAAGTTTCTGCCATTCTACATCGTCACTGTTTTCCATGGACCTTTCCAAGAAGAGAATTGTATCAGCTGAGTGTGCTGCTGCTGCCCTTGGCATAGATCCATCACATCCCTTGTTGTTGTTAAGCTCTTCACTCATGTCCAACTCTTCATGACCCCTTGGACCTTGGCCATGAGGTTTTCTTGGCCAGGATTCTGGAGTATTTGCCATTTTCTTCTTTCATGTGATCTTATTTTTATAGATGAGGAACTGAGGCAAATAGGGGTTAAGTGACCTGCCCCTTCTGTAGTTGAGGAATATTTGAGGCTGGATTGGAACTCAGATCATCCTGATTCCAAATCGTGGGATTAGGAAAGGTCACCTGCAGAAAGTAGTGCTTAAATTGAGATATGAAGGAGATGGTAGAAGAGGTAGAAATGAGAGGACTTTCCAGGCACAGGTGACAGTCTGTGCAAAAGTCTGTCTCTTGCTTGGCAGTCGCCATGATGAAGCTTTAATCCTTACTGTTCCTTTGGCTGGGGCCATTTGGACAGTCTTCTCTAGCTTCCTTCTTCTATAGAGAAGATACTTATTTAATAGTTCCTTTTCTCTAGAAAGCCGGTGCTCTAGATTTGGGGCTACTTATGTATTGCGTGATAATACGTGTAGAACACAGATTAAATTGCTTTTCAACTCCTGGCGGGGAGAGGGAAGAAGGAAGGGAGACAACATGAATCACGCAACTTTGGGAAACTTATGTGGTAATTTGTTATTAACAGAAAATAAAGGTAAAACATTAAATTTGGGGTTACTTATGAGCCAACCACAAGGGCTAGCAGCACCCAAGAAGACATTTTTTCTCTGCTTGAAGCCTTGATTCCGAGAACCAACCGAAATCCCTTTCTCAGCAGTTTTACACTATTACACATGTAGAATTGATATTAGAAGGAGAAGGGAGGGGAGGGAAGGAGGGTGAGAATTTGGTTCAAACTTTAAAAAAAGCATAAAAATAGTTTTTTATGTAATTGAGAAAAAATAAAATAAAGAAAGTCACTTTCTCTCTCTAGAAGTCCAGGTTCTAGAATCATGTTGTCTAGGAAATAAAAGACTTTCCTTCCTTCCTTCCTTCCTTCCTTCCTTCCTTCCTTCCTTCCTTCCTTCCTTCCTTCCTTCCTTCCTTCCTTCCTTCCTTCCTTCCTTCCTTCCTTCCTTCTCTTCTTTCTTTCTTTCTTTCTTTCTTTCTTTCTTTCTTTCTTTCTTTCTTTCTTTCTTTCTTTCTTTCTTTCTTTCTTTCTTTCTTTCTTTCTTTCTTTCTTTCTTTCTTTCTTTCTTTCTTTCTTTCCTTCCTTCCTTCCTTCCTTCCTTCCTTCCTTCCTTCCTTCCTTCCTTCCTTCCTTCCTTCCTTCCTTCCTTCCTTCCTTCCTTCCTTCCTTCTTTCTTTCTTTCTTTCTTTCTTTCTTTCTTTCTTTCTTTCTTTCTTTCTTTCTTTCTTTCTTTCTTTCTTTCTTTCTTTCTTTCTTTCTTTCTTTCTTTCTTTCTTTCTTTCTTTCTTTCCTTCCTTCCTTTCCTTCCTTCCTTCCTTCCTTCCTTCCTTCCTTCCTTCCTTCCTTCCTTCCTTCCTTCCTTCCTTCCTTCCTTCCTTCCTTTCTTTCTTTCTTTCTTTCTTTCTTTCTTTCTTTCTTTCTTTCTTTCTTTCTTTCTTTCTTTCTTTCTTTCTTTCTTTCTTTCTTTCTTTCTTTCTTTCTTTCTTTCTTTCTTTCTTTCTTTCTTTCTTTCTTTCTTTCTTTCTTTCTTTCTTTCTTTCTTCATTTTATTTAATTGATTAATTTAGAGTATTTTTCCAGGATTACAAAAATCATGTTCTTTCCCTCCCCTCCCACCAACCCTCTCCCATAGCCAACGTGCAATTTCACAGGGTTTTACATGTATCATTGGTCAAGACCTATTTTCATATTATTGATATTTGCACTAGGTTGATCATTTAGGGTTTATAACCCAATCACATCCCCATTGACCCATGTAATCAAGCAGTTGTTCTTCTTCTGCATTTCTGCTCCCACGGTTCTTTCTCTGGATGTTCTTTCTCATAAGTCCCTCAGAATTGTGGATCATTTCATTGCTGCTAGTAGAGAAGTCCATTACATTCAATTGTACCACAGTGTACCAGTCTCTGTGTACAACGTTCTCCTGGTTCTGCTGGTTCTGCTCCTCTCACTGCATCAATTCTGGAGGTTGTTCCAGTCTCCATGGAATTCCTCCACTTTATTATTCCTTTGAGCACAATAGTATTCCATCACCAACATTATACCACAATTTGTTCAGCCATTGCCCAAGTGAAGGGCATCCCCCCTCATTTTCCCATTTTTTGCCACCACAAAGAGTGCAGCTATGAATATCTTGTACAAATCTTTTTCCTTATTTTCTCTTTGGGGTACAAACCCAACAGTGCTATGGCTGGATCAAAGGGCAGACAGTCTTTTAGCACCCTTTGGGCATAGTTCCAAATTGCCTTCCAGAATGGTTGGACCAATTCACAATTCCACCAGCAATGCATTAATGTCCCAACTTTCCTCCTTTCAATGGAGGAACACTGCACATGTGTACTCTTCCTTCATGTTTGATAGATAAAACACATGCCTACTTTAGCCATATCCTTCAGTGAGGACTCTGCCAATGTCTTGGTTTTGAATTAGGATCTCTGGCTAAGAATCTCCGCTCTTAGGCACTCTCCTCTCTTGTCATGGCTTCCCTGAATATCAATCTAAAGTCACCATTATTTGCTGGGGATTAGGGTAGAGAGGGAAGATTCTGGAAGGGAGAAATCTCTTTTCAGATCCCTTATTCCCTCTGCATGATGGTACTTTTGGTACCTACATTGTATCCTGGCACCTTGCCATCTAAACCTCTGGAAACAGGACTCTGAGCTGCCAGTGCAAAAATGTGGTCCACTGATGCAATCTTAGGACTTCCAGGAAATTTCCATTCTTCCCTGCAACTGAACCCTTCCAAATATTCCTCCTTCAATTAGACTGTAAGCTCCCTGATAGCAAGGACCGTCTTGTTTTTCTATATGCAGCCCAGTAATTAGCGCAGTGCTTGGTGCATTGTAAACAGTTTATAAAATGCATTGTTGAACTTAAATTTTTTTCTATTATACATAGAAACAATTTTTGACAATTGTTTTCTGACATTTTATGATTCTGATTGTTCTCCCTCCTTCTCCTACTCCTTCCCGAGGTGGTAAATAGTCTGATATAGTTATGCCACTGCTTCCATGCAATACACATTTCCATGTTCTTCATGCTATAACAGAAGACACATACAGCACATACAATAAAAAAAAAACTCATGAAGAAAATAAGATGGAAGATGGCATGCTTTGATCTGTGATCAGACTCCAGCAGTTCCTTCTTTGGCTGTAGAGGACATTTTCATCATGAGTTCCTTGTGGTTATCTTGGAGACTTGCTTTGCTGATGAAAGCTTAATCCTTCACAGGTGATCATCATTTAATCGTTCTTTTACTATATTTACTGCTCTGCTCATTTCCCTTTGCATCAGTTCATCGAAATCTTTCCAGGTTTTTCTGAACACATCCTGTTCATCATTTCTCATGGCACATTAATATTCCATTACAGCCATATACCACACCTTGCTCAGCCATTCTCTGACTGATGGGCACTCCTTCACTTTATAATTCTTTGCTGCTACAAAGAAAGCTGCTAAAAATATTTTTGTCCAGAAAGGTCCTTTCCCTTCTGTTCTCTGATCTGTGATCTCTTTGGCATATAGATCCAGGAGTGGTATTTCTGGGTCAAAGACTATGCATGATTTGATGGCCCTTTGGCCATGGTTTCATGTTGCTCTCCAGAATGGTTGTATCAGTCCACAGCTCCACCAACAGTGTATTAGAGTCCCAATTTTGCTACATCTCTTCCAACATTTATTATTTTCCTCTTTGGTCTTGTTAGCCAATCTTATAGATGGGAGATAATATCTCAGAGTTGTTTTCATTTGCATTTCTCTAATCAATAGTGATTTGGAGGGTTTTTCATGACTGTGGATAGTTAAATTTCTTCCTCTGAGAACTGTCTGTTCATATCCTTTAGCAATTTATCAATTGTAGAATGTTTTCCCTTATAAATTTGAGTCAGTTCCTTTATATTTGAGAGATTAGGTCTTTGTCAGAAATAAGTGCATTTTCATTCATTCATTCATTCATTCATTCATTCATTCATTCATTGTTGAACATAGAGGGATCTCTCCTCTATGTCCCCTCTACTTAGCTCTGTGTTCCCCCCCTCTACTTAGCTCTGGGTTCCCTGAGTCCCACTCAGCCAATCAAATTGGGGATAGATTTGTCACTAAAATACCATCGGAGCCTCACTTTATTTATTTATAGAATGAGAGTTGGAGGGGATGATCTCTGGGATATCTTCACTAATATTAATCTATTATCTTGGGCACAGTCAGTCAAGAAGCCAGAGGATGATCAGAATTACTTGTGGAGGAGGCTAACAGGCTACACAGGAGGAATTTTGGTGAAGTCTAGAGTGGATCCTGGGTAGCTAGGTGGCTTGGTAGATAGAGCTCTGGGTCTGGAGTTAAGAATACCTGACTTCAAGCTCAGCCTCAGACACTTATTAGCTGTGTGAGCTTGGGTAAGTCACCTGTGTTTGCCTTCATCTACTGGAGAAGCACATGGCAAACCATTCCCAAAATCTTTGCCAAGAAAATTCCATTGACAGTATGGCCCAAGGAGTTATGGAGAACCAGATATGACTGAACAAGAAAAAGAAGAGGGGATCCTGTGGAGCTGAGAGTCATTTTCAGTCTCTGGTCCTGAGGTCCCTTTGTAATGTTGGACCAGACTGCTTCCCTCATCCCTATCTCTTTCTTCCGCTAGAGGGCATCTGGATTTCATGATCATTTGGCTCCTATCTCTGTTTCTTCCTTTGTAGAGGCCCCAGGCTAGACCCAGCATCACCCCCATTGCAGGCTTCTCCCCATCAGTAGGCAACAAGTGACCTAGAAAATCAGCTTGGTTGCTCATTCCAGTTCATTTCATTGGTAAAATCCTAGTTGATGCAGAGTGGTGGCAATGACTTCTGGTCCTCTGTCCTGATCTGGGCACTTTGGAGAGGGAGTGTTGACTGGGCAGTAGGCTAGCAGAGATAGCCTGAGCTATGCCCAGTAGGGGTTAGAGCTAAGTGCAGTGTGAGAGAGCTTAGAGGAGGGAGGTAACCTGGTAGTCAGGATGGACTTCCTGGAGGAAGAGGTGGGAAATAAGTTACTCAGTTGTGTCAGACTTCATGACCCCATTTGAGGTTTTCTTGGCAAAGATACTGGAGTGGTTTTCCATTTCTTCTTGAGCTCAATTGACACGAGGAAACTGAGGCAAGTGGGGTTTAGAGTGACTGGCCAGGGCTACACAGGAAGCTTCTAAAGCTGGTTTTTGAACTCAGGTCTTCCTGACACTAGACCTGGCCCTCTATCCACCATACCATCTAGCTGCCCTGGAAAATCAGAATGAGCTTAAAACCCTAAACCTAGAAGCCACTAATCTCATTTAGCTTTCTCATTTTATTAACAGTTATTACATACACACATATTATTGTTTGTCCTTTATTTAGAAGAGGACCGATGATACCATATATATGT